>NC_041383.1:647234812-647239750 GCF_002162155.2 Triticum dicoccoides | reverse complement strand
TGAGGAACCGGTAGAATCTCCGATGGACCGCATCAGCGATCTCCCGGACGTCATCCTTGAGGAGATCATCTCGCTTCTCCCCACCAAGGATTGCTGCCACACACAAGTCCTCTCAACTCGGTGGCGCCCTCTATGGCGCACCGCGCCCCTCAATCTCGACTGTCGTCAGATATCTGTCCATCCTGAATTTGATATCATCAGAGCCATCGTCTCTTCTCACCAGCAGGGCCCCGTTCAATGCCTCTGCATCCTGACAAGCTACCTGCTATCCAAACCCGGCAAGGTGGACGCTTAGCTGACATCCCCTGAATTCGGAAAACTCTAGCAGTTCGAGTTCTACCATTACCACGAAAGTTGCATACCACGAACATACCAAGAATTTGTGCCCACACCACCGTTGTCCATCTTGCGGTTTTCCTCCTCTCTCCACACCGCCACCTTCGCCCGGTGCCATCTAGTAGACGATCTGGTACAAATGCTTCGACTCCCACTGCTAAAAAAAACTTTCACTTGTGGTGGTTTATCTGTCGGAGGCCTCACTGCACAGCATCATCCACTCCAGTTGCCCTGCCCGGGAGTGCTTGCTGATTGTTTTGGGAAAAGAAATCGGTATCAGTTGTCTCCAGATAAAGTCGCCTCACCTTAAAAGCATTGGAATTTGTTTTGAAGGACAACAGCTCATCATCAAAGATTCCCCTTCACTTGAAAGGTTGCTCCTTGATAATTGTTATACACCTTCAGAAATAATTGTCGTCTCTACGCCCAAACTGGAGACCTTGGGTGTAATTCATGACCCGTTTAATAATCACACGGAGTTGGTGTTTGGCTCCTCACCTTTTCAGGTACAGTATATTATCATATACACATTTGTAATCATATGCTACATTTTTTATTTGTGCGCATAAGTTTTATATCATCTTGGAGTACACTTTGGGTACTAATATTATGTTATATGCTCAATGAAGAGTTCGTCCATTGATAGCCTATCAATGCTACTGGATTCTGTCAAGATCATATATATCACAATGTATAGTTTTGATCTGGACATAATTATTGGCTTGATGCGATGCTTTCGATATCTGGAGAATTTATACATAGAGGTGATGATTTCATCCACATTGAAAGCCCGTATATATTGTACTAGAATTAACTGTTCAGCTATCGTTCTTTCGACATACTCTTTTTTCAGACCTTAACTGTTTTCAATCTTCATGTCTACTTAGGCAGAACCACATGGAGAAAAACATATAACCAATCGTTGGCATAATAAGCACAAGGATTTTCTCAGTTCTCATGACATTCGTTTGAGGACAATAACGATGGGACGATATGCATCCAACCAGGCAAACAGAAGCTTTGTCACATTCTTCCTGTTGAATGCGAGGTTACTATTGTCCATGAGGCTTAATTTTTACAGCAAGAGATTTCTCACGGACGAACATGTTGAACAGCAAAAAAAAAGTTTCAGGTGGACAAATGGGCTTCTAAATGTGCTCGGCTTCTATTTACAACAAGTTGTAGACATCCTAAAATAAATTTTGTTTGCACAGGATGTTGATTTTATGGATCAGACCGATCCATTTTTTGTGACTGCAAAAAAGAGTGGTTGGGTTAGATGTTACTGTCATGTTCAATCTGGGTTTTGTCTAGAAATTTGATGAACAATTAATCCTTGGGCTTTTTGTACCATTTGTATGCTTGACTTGCATGTTGTTGCCCTTGTACTCCCCTCGACCTGCCACTACACTGCCGCATCTTTCATGGCTGTTGTTCGTTCCCGTCCGAGGCCTTGCCGTCGTTCTCCGCCTTGGTTAGCTCGCTATGCTCGCCGCCGTCAGGTGTTGTCAACATGGTCAACAACCAAGAGGAATCAGGAGATGACTGTACGTGGACAGGCTGATAGTAGGGACCCACCAGGGTCATTGCATTTCGCAAGCAGGTGCCTCGTTATTACAAGCCAAAACAATACTTCCTCCTAATTGTTTGACAACTAGGTTCCACGCCATTGTCAATGTAGTCAATAAACAAGAACATTACACAACGAGCGGATAACACCAGGGACCCAGTAGCTCGCCCAGTTGTTTTTCAGTTTCAGAGACGGAGCTCAACTGCGCGTTGTGCGGGGGCTATGGCCCGTCTAGCCCACGCTTACGCTTTTATTAAGCACATGACGAGCCCAGTTGATATTTTTTCTTTCTGAAATTGGCTAGCCCAGTTCTTTTTTTTGGAGAATACCAAAACCGAGGCCTACTTTCTTTTCTCAGCCCTGCTAGGCTGCAAATCTTTCAAGACGAGGAGGAGGGATAAGAAATGGGCTTCCCCAGAAAACGGGCTATAAGTTGTAAGAAATGGGCTGTAAATTTTTAAACCAAAGCCAACCGGCAATTGCATTAAAATATCATTTTTTTTCAGGATTTCTCTACTCTCTACTCTTATAAAAATCAAAGCCAACTGGCAATTACATTAAAATATCATCTTTTCACCCACAAGATAAACTACTCATACAAATGCATCTTCATGTTCCGTGCAACGAACATGCATCTTGCTAGTTAAGATTCTAAATTTCATTCATTTTTTTGCCGAGAATTGTTTTTTGAATTTTATTTTGATATAATTTTTTGAAAACTATTTTTAACGTGACTCAAAATTTCGTGATTAAGAGAGTTCGGACCCCACCGAAATATGAAAAATTTCGTTGAATTTTTTAGCATTGCCCAGAATATATGGCCTGTAATGTTAATAAAAAGAATATGAGCTTCAAATATCCTTAAGAATTAGCAAATGGGCTGTAAATTATTGAAAATAATGGCTAATGGGCGGTATGCTGTTTTCCACAGATTTGGAGGCTGACTTCTGGGCCTACTAGGTTGACGATGACGATGTCCTTAAAAAAAATTTGACGCGTACGCAAGGCTTTGTCAACTTAGTCAACACACAGCAGTGACTGTTGGATGTCCATCCAATGGCCACCGTGCTTCTTCAATCTCTGATCTTCCTGCTCCAGCCGCCCAAACCAGCGCCGGCGGGACTGCCTGCTCCCTCCTCCCGTGGCTGGCTGTGCTGCCGCCAGGCCATCCCTCTAACCACCCAGACATCATGTTATTTTTCGGCGATGTCAGCCTCACCCTGCAGCAGACCAGTCAGCGCTCGTTCTCCCCTCAGCGTGGGCATCCGCTGCGGTAGCTTCGCCGGCTCCGGGTGGTTCTCTTCATGGGCCCCGCCCTCGTCCACCGCGTTTGTGCTCTCAGCGCGGCGAGGTCAACATGGTCAACAAACAACAGCCATCGGAAGAGGCTGACAGTAGGGGCCCACACAGGAAAATGCCTCCTTATTACGCGCAAAATAATGATTCCTCCACCTGATAGCTGGGACCCACCGGAAGGGTCTCTGTATTTTGCGAAAAAAACGTTCCCCCCGTTGTCAGCTCGGACCCACCGGAAATGCCTCCTTATTACGCACAAAAAAATGAATACTCCCCCTGCTAGCTGGGACTCACCTTGGTGGGAGGCTGACTTGTGGGCCTACTAAGTTTACAGGGACGGAGGGCTTTGTCAACTTAGTCAATATGAACGACTCTAGCTCCAGTGACCGTACAATGTCCATCCAACGGCCGTAGGCTTCTTGAACCTCCGGTCTTCATGCTCAAGCCGCCCAAAGCAGCGCTGGTCGTGCCGCGTGCTCCTGCCTCCCGTGGTCGGCTGTGATGCCGCGGAGGCCTCACCGCCCCCTACTACTCCCACCGCTGGCCAGGCCATCCCTCTACTCACCCACACACCCTGTTATTCTGCGGCGACGGTAGCCTCACCCTCGTACTCCTCTTCGCGTGGGCATCCACTGCTGCGTCTTCCCCAGCTCCGCATCGTCCCCTTCTTAGGCCTCGCCGTTGTCCACCGCCGTGGTGCCCTCAGCGCGGTGTGGTCAATGTGGTCAACGACCGACTTCCATCGGAAGAGTACTGTGCATGGAGAGGCTGACAGTTGGGTCCACGGCGGCCGCAAGGAAGTGCCTCCTTATTACGCGCAAAATAATTATTCCTCCACCTGACAGCGGGGACCCACCATACGGTCCACCGTATTTTGCGAAAAAACGTTTCCCCCTGACTGCTGGGACCCACCAGCTACATCTTCGCATGCAAGGAAGTGCGTCCGGGCAAAAAAACGATTCGCCCCCCTGACTGCTGGGACCCACCAGCTACATCTTCGCACGCAAGGAAGTGCGTTCGGAAAAAAAAAACAAAATGATTCGCCCCCCTGACTACTGGGACCCACCAGCTACATCTTCGCAGGCAAGGAAGTGCCTGACAGTCGGGACCCACCTGGTCGAAGCGTACGTAGTGTTGTCATTCTGGTCGCGAACGTGTAAGTACATACTGGTCGTAGTAGAGGCGTGCACGTACACGTACATACAACGGCGAGGGTGCAAGAAAGAAAATACGGCCACGTACATACATACGGGCAGGGTCTCGAACGCCTACTCGCGCATACGTACATGGCTGGGTCGAAACGGAGAAACAGCGTCATCGTCGTGTTCATGGGGAGGCAACGGAATGCATCGTGTTCATCGGGAGGCAACAGAACGCGTGGGAGCCAACCGGCTGGGTCGGAACGGAATGCGTGGTCGTGTTCATCGGGAGGGCTTGGACGGAACAGGCGATGGAAGCGAGGCATGGCTTACCGCACAACGGAGGAAACGGCCTTGTGTTCGACCGGCCACGTTTGAAACGGGATCCTGTTCATCGGGAGGGGTCTGGCGTACAGCAAAATGGAGGAAACGGACCTCCTACGGTCGAAACGGGGTCCTGTTGATCGGGAGGGGCCTGGCGTACCGCAAAACGGAGGAAACGGACCTCCTACGATCGAAACGGGGGTCCTGTTCATCGGGTGGGGTGTGGCGTACCACAAAACGGACGAAACGGACTTGTGTTGGAGCGCTACGGTC
>NC_041383.1:647218631-647234184 GCF_002162155.2 Triticum dicoccoides | reverse complement strand
AATCTATCGGCTTCAGTTAGCAGCAGTAGCGAAGGAATCGCTCCATCGGGTTCAGTTAACAGCCATCGATCGATCGCTCGGATTCAGTAACGCGTAGCCTGCAGTGTAATCGCTCGGCTTCAGTTAGAGCCCAACGCCTCGCTCAGCTTCAGTTAGAGCCAACGCCTCGCACACACACACACGCGTACGTACGAGAGAAACGTGCATCGCTCGGCCCCCGACCTCCCACCGTAACCGGCAACTCCCCGAAATTTTCCTCCCCCTCGCTTCTACCACGGTTTTTTCCGTCATGGACGGCCCAAAGAATGTCATGCAGCTGTGTCTCCGGCCCGCCCAGGACGAAAAGCCCATTTTCTGTCATGATTTTTTGTCATAGAAGTAGGATCCCACCACATCTATGATGATACCGGGTTTTGTCACAATTATCGTCATAGAAGTGTCATATGTATGACAGAAAAAAAATTCGTTTGGCCCAAAATGTCACGGATGTGTCTTTTTTTTGTAGTGGATCATCTTATTTACTACCGTCATTCTAAGCAAATAAGATGCATAAACATGATAAACATCACATGCAATCAAATAGTGACATGATATGGACAGTATCATTTTGCTCCTTTTGATCTCCATCTTCGGGGCTCCATGATCATCATCGTCACCGGCATGACACCATGATCTCCATCATCATGATCTCCATCATCGTGTCTCCATGAAGTTGTCTCGCCAACTATTACTTCTACTACTATGGCTAACGGTTTAGCAATGAAGTAAAGTAATTACATGGCGTTATTCAGTGACACACAGGTCATACAATAAATAAGGACAACTCCTATGGCTCCTGCCGGTTGTCATACTCATCGACATGCAAGTCGTGATTCCTATTACAAGAATATGATCAATTTCATACAGCACATATATTTCATTCATCACATCCTTGTTGGCCAGATCACATCACACGACATATGCTGCAAAAACAAGTTAGACGTCTTCTAATTGTTGTTGCAAGTTTTTTACGTGGCTGCTATAGGTTTCTAGCAAGAATGTTTCTTACCTACGCCAAAACCACAACGTGATATGCCAATTGCTATTTACCCTTCATAAGGACCCTTTACATCGAATCCGATCCGACTAAAGTGGGAGAGACTGGCACCCGCTAGCCACCTTGTGCAGCAAGTGCATGTCAGTCGGTGGAACCTGTCTTACGTAAGTGTACGTGTAAGGTCGGTCCGGGCTGCTTCATCCCACAATACCGTCGAAACAAATAGGACTAGTAACGGTAAGCATACTGAACAAAATCAATGCCCACAACAACTTGTGTTCTACTCGTGCATAGAATCTAACCAATAGACCTAGCTCTGATACCACTGTTGGGGAACGTAGCACAAATTCAAAATTTTCTACGCATCACCAAGATCAATCTATGGAGATACTTGCAAGGAGAGAGAGGGGAGTGCATCTTCATACCCTTGAAGATCGCGATGCGGAAGCGTTACAAGAACGTGGTCGGTGGAGTCGTACACGAAGTGATTCAGATCGTGGCCGAATCCGATCTAAGCACCGAAGAACGGTGCCTCCATGTTCAACACACGTACAGCCCGGTGACGTCGCCCGTGCCTTGATCCAGCAAGGAGAGAGGGAGAGGTTGGGGAAGACTCCGTCTAGCAGCAGCACAACGGCGTGGTGGTGATGGAGGAGCGTGGCACTCCAGCAGGGCTTCGCCAAGCACTGTGAGAGACGAGGAGGGAGAGGGGTAGGGCTGCGCCAGGAGAGAGGGAAACTCATGTTCTTGGCAGCCCCAAAACCTCCACTATATATAGGGGAAGGGGGGAGGGTGCGCCCCTCTAGGGTTCCCACCCCTAGGGGGGCGGCAGCCCTAGATGGGATGGAGGGGGCGGCCAAGAGGGGGAGAGAGGGGGGTGCGCCCTTGGGTGGGCCTTTAGGCCCATCAGCGCCTAGGGTTTCCCCTCTCCCCTCATAGCTTCGCTTTGGGCCTTGGTGGGAGGCACACCAGCCCACTCTAGGGCTGGTCCCTTTCCACTCTAGGCCCATGCAAGCCTCCGGGGCAGGCGGCCCCTCCCGGTGGACCCCTGGAACCCTTCTGATGGTCCTGGTACATTACGGGTGACCCCCGAAATACTTCCGGTGGCCAAAACCTCACTTCCTATATATTATTATTTACTTCCGGACCATTCCGGAACTCCTCGTGACGTACGGGATCTCATCTGGGACTCCGAACAACATTCGGTAGACACATACAAACTTCCTTTATAACCCTAGCGTCATCGAACCTTAAGTGTGTAGACCCTACGGGTTCGGGAATCATGCAGACATGACCGAGACAGCTCTCTGACCAATAACCAACAGCGGGATCTGGATACCCATGTTGGCTCCCACATGTTCCATGATGATCTCATCGGATGAACCACGATGTCAAGGATTCAAGCAATCCCTATGCAATTCCCTTTGTCAATTGGTATGTTACTTGCCCGAGATTCGATCATCGGTATCCCAATTCCTGGTTCAATCTCGTTACCGACAAGTCACTTTACTCGTTCCATAATGCATGATCCCGTGACTAACTACTTAGTCACATTGAGCTCATTATGTTGATGCATTACCGAGTGGGCCCAGAGATACCTCTCCGTCATACGGAGTGACAAATCCCAGTCTCGATACGTGCCAACCCAACAGACACTTTCGGAGATACCTATAGTGTACCCTTATAGTCACCCAGTTACATTGTGACGTTTGGTACACCCAAAGCACTCTTACGATATCCGGAAGTTACACAATCTCATGGTCTAAGGAAATGATACTTGACATTAGAAAAGCTTTAGCAAACGAACTACACGATCTTGTGTTATGCTTAGGATTGGGTCTTGTCCATCACATCATTCTCCTAATGATGTGATCCCGTTATCAATGACATCCAATGTCCATGTTAGGAAACCATAACCATCTATTGATCAACGAGCTAGTCAACTAGAGGCTCGCTAGGGGCATGTTGTGGTCTATGTATTCACACATGTATTACGGTTTCCAGTTAATACAATTATAGCATGAACAATAGACAATTATCATGAACAAGGAAATACAATAATAACCATTTTATTATAGCCTCTAGGGCATATTTCCAACAGAAATGATGGGTATGTGGCTGTCAAGGCTGACATGAGCAAAGCGTATGATCGCGTAGAGTGGAGCTTTCTGGAAGCAATGCTTACCAAGATGGGATTTAGGCAAGGCTGGGTTAACCTCATTATGAAGTGTGTCACTACGATCAGGTATCAAGTGAAGGTGAACGGAGCACTTACTGAGCAGGTCAGTCCTTCCAGGGGGCTGCGGCAAGGAGATCCAGCGTCGCCGTACTTATTTGTCATATCTGCTGAAGGCTTTCTGTCGGTGTCAAAACCGGCGGATCTCGGGTTGGGGGTCCCGATATGTGCGTCTTAGGCTGATGGTAACAGGAAGCAAGGGACACAATGTTTACCCAGGTTCGGGCCCTCTCGATGGAGGTAAAACCCTACTTCCTGCTTGATTAATATTGAAGATATGAGTAGTACAAGAGTAGATCTACCACGAGATCATAGAGGCTAAGCACTAAGAGCTAGCCTATGATGGTATGATTGTAATTGTGATCGGCCTTCTAAGGACCATCCTCTCCGGTTTATATAGACACCGGAGAGGGCTAGGGTTTACATGGAGTCGGTTACAAGGAAAGAAATATAATATCCGGATCGCCAAGCTTGTCTTCCACGCAAAGGAGAGTCACATCCAGACACGGGCCGAAGTCTTGAGTCGTGTATCTTCACGCTTCAATAGTCCGGACAATGTATATAGTCCAGCTCTCCGGATACCCCCTAATCTAGGACTCCCTCTGTAGCCCCTGAACCAGGCTTCAATGACGATGAGTCCGGCCCGCAGTCTTATCTTCGGCATTGCAAGGCGGGTTCCTCCTTCCGAATACTCCAAGGTTATTATTGAACACGTAGCCCGTGTCTGGATCTGCAAAATGATCTTCACATACCACCGTAGAGAGAATGATACTTCAGCTGACAACTTTTTAGACGACGTGATATGCCATTACGGTCAGGTCATTATTCGAACCGTTTTTTCACAACCAGCCCGAGTGCGTATTGCGAGGCGGTTTCCTTGACACGTCTTGTCAAAGCAGAGATCGTGTCCCTATATCATGGGATTCTCATCAATACGGGTATGGGTAATCCCACCGTGCCATCAATCGTGGCGCTTGGGAAGTAAGCGATTCTCAATGGACTAGCGGGGAGGCGCACCACTTTCGCGGCCTCTATAAAGGGATAAGAGTTCCCCATTTCTACCCACGCCTTCTTCCTCCTTTGCCCACTCTTGCCCCCTCGAGCTCCAGCGCCAAGTCTTCTCCGCACAGCTAAACATGTCCGGAGCAGGAGGCAAGTGGGTGGCTTCCACCGTGAAGGAGAAGCACATCGCGAATCTTCGGGCGGTCGGATACTTGGCCGCAGACATAGCGCACCGGCTACCAGACGACGGGCAGGTCGTTCCAACTCCAGGACCCCACGAGAGGGTCATGTTTCTCGCCCACTTCGTTCGTGGACTAGGGTTTCCACTCCACCCCTTCGTCCACGGGCTCATGTTCTACTATGGGCTAGATTTTCATGATCTAGCCCCGAATTTCGTCCTCAACATCTCGGTGTTCATCGTCTTTTGCGACGCTTTCCTCCTCATCAAGCCTCATTTCGGCTTGTGGCTGCAAATCTTCTGCGTGAAGCCGAAAATAGTGAGCGGCCAGCAAGCAGAGTGCGGAGGAGCCATGGTGGGAAAGATGCCTAACGTCACCTGGCTTGACGGCTCCTTTGCGAAAACCGTGAAGGGGTGGCAGTCAGGGTGGTTCTACATCACCGAGACGCGCGATGCCAACTAGGCAGCGGCCCCTGAGTTCCGATCCGGAACCCCCATGCGGCTCACCTCCTGGGAACAGAAGGGCCTGTCCTGGGGCGAATCTACAGAGCTGACCGGACTCATAAACTGCATCAAGGGCATGAAGGACAAGAACATCAAGCTTGTCAACGTGATTCAGGTCATGCTCATTCGCCAGATTCTGCCGTGCCAAAGGAGGGCATTCAATCTGTGGGAGTTCGTCCCGGCCGAACACCAGACGCTTCAAAGGCTCTACGGCATGAAGCACAAAAATGCATGGAAGGTGTTGTTCAAGGCCTCCGAAGTACCTCCTCCCATATCCGAGGACCATGGGCTCCACGTCGCGTGGCCTCCTAATCAGGTGAGTTCTCAGGCTGCCACCGGATTCGGTTCTTCCCAATATATTCATGGGGGAGCCTTAAGTAATTGTGCATATTTGTTCAGGATTATGTGGAGACATCAGAGCAGATTGACTGTCCGGCTCCGCTGCCGGAAAGCCTAGCTAATGCTCTTCTGACGAAGATGCTGGTTCCGGCGCCCTACAAGGGGCCGGAGAAGAAGGCCGACAAGAAGGCCCCAGGAATCTGAAAGGGTCTCCGATGTAAAGTTGCGCAAGCCTCGTCTAAAGACGACGAGGCACACTCCTCCCCCGAAGGGGAAGAAGAAGAAGAGGAGGCCGCCCCATCCGGAAAGGACGAGGGTCCTGAGAGGGCTGACCAGGGGGCCAGGAGAGGCCCCCAGCGCAAGGCCGTCATACCCTTGTCGTCTGATGACGACGAGGCAGATTCCTCCCGCGAAGGCGGGGGAAACAAGAAGAAACTCCACCTCCCCATATTGGGGGGAGAAAAAGAGGAAGGCCACCCCGGAGGGGGAGGCTGGGACGTCCAAGAAGGGAAAGACGTCCCTTCCGGACTACTCCGCCACTGCCGCTGATAGCGAGGAGGAGTGGTTGCCCAGGAAGAAGCCCCTAGTGTGATCTTAAGTGTCCGCACTCTACCGTAATGTTGCTTCATAGTTTTGTTATAACGCCAAACTTGTATGCAGTTCGGCCAGGGTCCATCCAGAGGTGTCATCTTCGGAAGGGTCCTTGAGCGATTCGGCGATGAACTCGCTCCCGACGGCCACTACTTCTCAGCCCGCAGATGACACGGAGGTGTTATCCCAAAGGCTCCCAGAGCGGGAGGAGGTGGCCCTGGAGGCGCCCCAAGGCGGCACTATAGAGGTCGGACACGCGGGGTTCAAGATCCCTGCGGATCGTGTCGATGAGAGCCGCGGTAAGCCGGACTCTCAGCCAAATATTGTTCCAGAGCCTTCAATGGTTTCGGACTCAGGCGGGCAGCCCCTCGTTAGGGAGGGAGGGTCGTCTGTGTCGAGGACTTCCGTTGCGCCCGAGGCGCTGGATTGTCTGTTGGAAGCGCTTCGCAGCGCTTCCATAGATGAAGAGCACCATACTCTCATGAGTGTGGTGATTCAGAAGGTTTCGTACACCAAGAGCGGACGAACCGAAGCCTGCAGCAGCCTCCTGACAGGCTTTGAGGTAAGTAGAAAATGTGTGAAATTACCACCCGATAGGTAGTAGCCCCTGATACTCTGTTTGGTGTTCGTAAGGAAAAACCAAACGGAGGGTCAATTATAATCCGCAGGAGTCTAATAATAAGTTTGAGTGTGAATAAGCAAGCTGTGTTGCTTGCTGCTGCGGTCCGTACGGCCGAGATCGCCGGACTAAAACAGGACCTGGAGCAGGTGCAGGGAGAGCTCGACCTCGCGTGGAGGCGGCTCGAAGAGAGCAAAGGTGAATGATTCCCCTTTCTCATATAATGAGGGCTAGATAAAATTGGTTATTCTAACGACGAAGCGTCGTGATTTGATAACAGAGGCCACCACCTAAGTGGCATCTCTGAAGAAAGCACTGTCCGAGGCCGAACACAAGGCGGCCTTGGAGCATAAAGAGCGCGAAAAACAAGATGCCCGAGTGGGCGAGGTACAACAAGAGCTCCAGGAGCTCGGTAAAAAGTTTGAGTCCGTGGAGCTAGAGATTAAGGCGAAAGAGGCCGAGCTTGCGAAGGCCCTTGCAAGTATAAAAGACGCCAAGGCCGAAGCCGAGAAGGCACAGCAGGAGATCTAGGAGGCCAAAAAGATAGCGGCGGGTAAGAAATTCTTTATGCAAAGCAAACATGTGGAGGAGGCGTTTCTTTTACTTACCCGAGTCCGGAGCTCTCCAGGGGCATTCGCAGATCTGCCACGCAGCGTATCAGACGCCGCGGAGTTCTACCATGCTTAGGAGGGGAGCTCAACGGAGAAGCTGTTCTGGTCCCAGTATGCTGGGGCTCAGCATCCAACGTCTCTGAGTGACCAACTGAAGCAGTTGGTCGAACTCCACAGGGCGGCCGAAGTGGCTATGAAGGATTTCATAGTCCGGATGTGGCCTGGTGAGCCCCTGCCCACCAGCTACTTCGGCCTGATCAAGCGGATGGTGAGTGCCTGTCCGCGACTAGAAGTCATCAAGCGATCTGTTTACATTGAGGGTGCCCGCCGGGCCTTTGCCCGTGCGAAGGTGCATTGGGGCAAGCTAGATGCGGAGAAGCTGGTGAAGAACGGGCCGCCGGAGGGCAAGCCACATCGCTATCCGGAGAAGTATTATGATGGCGTTATGAAGGGCGCCCGCCTCGTGGCCGATGAATGTACCAAGGATATAATTTTAGAATGAATTCACTTTTGTCATGTTTGTAATTTAAGGACGAAGTTACTTGCACTATGTAGCGCTTTTGTTATTTAAAATATTACCTTCTGTGCGGCTGTTTATAAAAATACTGAAAGTAGGCCAGTCGTCAGCTTCCGCCCCCACGTAACTAGTACTGGGGTGTTTGTGGAAAACCCGGACACTTTTTATCCAAATGTTTGGTCCCTTAAGGAGGTGTCCGACGCAGCAAACAAGGCAATCGGACTATTCGGCTTTATAACCTTCAATTAGCCGTAGAAGTCTACAATTTAAATTTCGGCGAAGCCCCTAGAATCCGGAAGGCCGAATTGGGGCGCTATACATGCCTAGATCGGACAAAGCCGAATTATCGCCTAAAGCGGAAAAATCTTTAAGGATTTTAAGACCTCTCGAACAGCGACGAGCTCTCGCCACATCATGTCGGTCAGTTTTCGGCTTTCTCTACTGAGTTGCTCGTCCGGAAGAACCGGGACACAATCGCAGTAGTTCTCCCTGCGCTACCTTAGCCGATATAACAGAACGTAAGGCACCAAAACAAGGGAGCCGGGTTATCCCAACTGTAGACCCAAGACATGATTCAGAGCTGATGCATATATTGCTATAAGTTCGGGGTGCCGCACTGTTGAAAGTGTTCGGACATATCTTGCCGTATTATGGGGCGCCATAAGAAGCCCCTGGCAAACTGAACGTACCAAGGTGTACGGATGCAATATCAAATAGACATTTGTAAGAAAAAAATGCTCAGATAAGAATAATAAGTTGATGCTATATATGATCTCCCATTGATGAATAATACGTTTAAGCGTATGTTTACAATGAATGCATTAAGCAGAGATAAATAGGATTATTTGACATACCCTATTCGGGGGCAGGCTACGTACAGATAGATAAAGTAGGTATAACGATCATAAATAGATTCCACCTGGGTATTTCCTTCTGTGCGCAAAGCATGTTGCCTCCTTGGTTTTCTCTCCTATGTAAGTCCGACAATCCGGCTCTTCTGGAGAAGCTGCACTAAAGCAATGTCCTGAAATGTAAAAGGAAAGGTTACGAAGGTATGAGGCAGTGATACCACGCTGTTGATTGAGCCACTGCTTCGCGTCCGCCTGTGCCCATGGTATTTTGAGTGTGTAATTGTGTACGCGCGGCACGAATGCTGCCTTGATGGGATTTGAGCGGAGGCCAGACTGCTAGTCACGCTCTTGGCGTGCCTGTTGATCCTGTTGCAGGGTGCTCCGAACTCGCTTGACGGTGCTTGAGGTTGTCGTCGCCGGATTGGAGGTTTGCCGGAGGAGGCCGCATTGTACTTCTGCCGCGAGGGCTGCAGTGTGCTCTTCTGTACGGAGAGAGCGATCCATGTTTCTGTTGACTGTTATGACCCCGCGCGGGCCTGGCATCTTGAGCTTGAGGTATGCATAGTGTGGTACCGCATTGAATCTAGCGAATGCGGTTCGTCCGAGCAGTGTGTGGTAACCACTGCGGAAAGGGACGATATCGAAGATTAAGTCCTCGCTTCGGAAGTTATCCGGAGATCCGAAGACCACTTCCAATGTTATAGAGCCCGTACAGCGGGCCTCTACTCCAGGAATTACACCTTTAAAGGTGGTTTTGGTAGACTTAATCCTTGAAGGGTTGATGCCCATTTTGTGCACCGTGTCCTGATAAAGCAGGTTCAGGCTGCTACCTCCATCCATAAGGACTCTTGTGAGGTGAAATCCGTCTATGATTGGGTCTAGAACCAATGCGGCTGAGCCGCAGTGACAGATGCTAGTAGGGTGATCCCTACGATCAAAGGTGATCGGGCAAGCTGACCATGGGTTGAATTTGGGGACGACTGGCTCCATCGCGTAGACGTCCCGTAGTGCTCGCTTCCGTTCCCGCTTGGGGATGTGAGTGGCGTAGATCATGTTAACCGTTTTCACCTGGGGGGGATTTCTTCTGTCCCCCCGTGTTCGGACGCCGGGGCTCGTTGTCATCGTTGATGTGAAGCCCCTTGTCCTTGTTTTCGGCGTTTATTTTGCCGGCCTGTTTAAATACCCAGCAGTCTCTATTGGTGTGGTTGGCTGGCTTATCCGAGGTGCCATGAATTTGGCACGGGCGCTCTAGTATACGGTCTAGACTGGACGGTCCCTGATTGTTTCTTTTGAATGGCTTCTTCCGCTGACCGGATTTGGATCCGCTGAATCCGGCATTGACTGTCGTGTCTTCGATGTTGTCGCCATTGTTCTGCCGCTTGTGTCTGTTGCGCCGTAGCTTGCCATTATTGTCACAGACATCTGACCTGCCAGAATGTGGCACAGTGCTGCTGCGAGCCAACCAGCTGTCCTCGCCCGCGCAAAAGCGGGTCATTAGTGTCGTGAGAGCTTCCATGGACTTGGGTTTCTCCTAACCGAGGTGTTGAGCGAGCCACTCATCGCAGATATTATGCTTGAAGGCCACCCGGGCTTCGGCGTCCGGACAGTCAACTATTTGGTTTTTTTAGTTAGGAACCGAGTCCAGAATTTCCTGGCTGATTCTTCGGGCTGTTGAGTGATGTGGCTCAGGTCGTCGGCGTCCGGAGGTCGCACATATGTGCCTTGGAAGTTGTCAAGGAATGCGTCTTCCAAGTTTTCCCAACTGCCAATGGAATTTGCGGGCAGACTGTTAAGCCAGTGTCGGGCGGTCCTTTTAGCTTAAGGGGAAGATACTTGATGTCATGTAGATCATCTCCGCGGGCCATGTGAATGTGGAGAAGGAAGTCCTCAATCCATACCGCGGGGTCTGTTGTGCCATCGTATGATTCAATGTTTACGGGTTTGAACCCTTCTCGGAATTCATGATCCATCACCTCATTAGTGAAGCAGAGGGGGTGTGCGGCGCCTCTGTGCCGGGCTATGTCACGACGCAGTCCGGTCAAATCTGGTTGGTTGTGCTTGGGCCGGCCAGATTTACTGTTAGTGTATCCGGTGTGACTATCATCGTCATGTGCTGTAGCGCGCCCCCGTGATCCGTAGATCGGTCTTGGTTGCCCTGCGGTGCTATCCAATCTATCACGCAGGTCCTGAGTATTGCCCCGGGCCGTAGTAAACTGGCGTGGGGGTGCAGGCTGGTATTCCGGCTGATATGCCGTTTTGTTCGACCTAGAGGCGGCCTGTCAGCCATGTGGCGCTCGAGTCCATATTCCTCGGCTGCCAGGACTTCTGTCCATCTGTCTGTGAGCAGATCTTGATCAGCTTGAAGCTGCTGCTGCTTCTTTTTCAGGCTTCTTGCAGTGGCAATAAGCCAGTGCTTGAAGCGCTCCTGCTCCGCGGGGTCCTCGGGCATGCCGAACTTGTCGTCGCCGAGGCTAATCTCGTCTTCAGAGGGAGACATGTAGTTGTCCTCCTCCGGATACCCGTCCGTCGCCTATTCATATGGGTTGTCCTGCCCATCTTCCTGTTCGGCCTACTCGAAAGCAGGCTGATCAGGGTTGTATTCATCTTTGGCACCGTCCGGATTGTTTTCGTCTCCGGTGCCGGTATTGCCTTGGCGGGGCTTGGAGCGGCGCTGGCGACGCCCATGTTTTGCTTTCTTCTTGGAGGGGTTATCCTCCATTGCCTCATCGCCATTTGTTTCTTTCGGAGTGTCCACCATGTATATATCGTATGAAGAGGTGGCCGTCCACCGCCCTGTGGGCGGTGCCTCCTGTGTGTCTCCTGCATCGTCATCCATACCATCGATGTCTTCAGAGTCGAAGTCAAGCACGTCGGTTAAATCATCGGCCGTGGCAATGAAGTGGGTGGTGGGTGGGCAGCAAATTCCTTCGTCGCCTGCTTCCTACTCAAGCCGGACATAGTTCGGCCCAGAGCCTCCTGACAAAGAGAGAGACTTTAATGATTTCAGCATGTCGCCAAAGGGCGAGTGCTGAAAGATGTCCGCAGCGGCAAACTCCATTACCGGAGCCCAACCTGGCTTGGCTGGCTCGAGGGTGTGCGGACCAGAACCAACAACCGGATACAAGTCCGGGGGACCGGGGTTACAGGCCTCCACAGAGGTGAGACTTGTGTTCGGCTCCACCGCCGATGAGTATGCGTCCTGCAGGGTGGGGTCCACCCCTTTGTCCTTGGGCAACGCAACCTGTTCCGGATTTAGATCCGGGGCAACTGCAGGGATGATGTCCCGAGCATTGTCCGACAGCAGGTCTAGGCCGTGCTCGTCGTGACTGTCCGGCGCTCCTGGCACAGGCCCGAATCCATCGAAGATCAAGTCTCCGCGAATGTCCGCCGTGTAGTTCAAGTTTCCGAACCTGATCTAGTGGCCAGGGGCGTAGCTGTCGATCTGCTCCAGACGACAAAGCAAATTGGCCCGCAGTGTGAAGCCGCCGAACACAAAGATCTGTCCGAGGAGAAAAGTATCGTCCAGGACGGTGTTGTTGGCGATTGAAGACGCCATCAAGCCTCAAAGCGACGACACAGAGGAACTCTCAATGAAAGCACCAATGTCGGTGTCAAAACCGCCGGATCTCGGGTAGGGGGTCCCTGTTGGGGATATACATAACAGGTAGGCCCACGAAGGGTCGAAATATCATGAAGCATGGGGTCCACACAACATGTGGGTCCAGGTCAATTTCATACAGGCATACTATCCACTCGACCAAGCAACATACCATCCACTCGGATGACGGTTCACCGCTTGACCGTACGACTCACTCGGATATACGAAGACCAGCAGGCAGCAAGGCAAATCGGCATCTTTCTAATAGTGAGGGCTTAATAGCGGGCTGGCATTATGGCATTCATACCCCACTTTGTAACATAGGAGGTGTGGGGTGGCGCACTCTATATAAGCCACCCCCCACCACTAGACTTGGGGGTCTCTCTTCTTCGACCGCTCTCTCTTTTCACCATTAGTCTCAGGACTTAGCTCAGGCATGGGGATCCGTTCCTCTCTCTCACACACACATTATAATCTCCGGATATATACTCAGATAAAACAAAGCCTCTCCGGAGCACGAGACGTAGGGTTGTTATCTCCACCGTGAGAGGCCCGAACTCGATAAAACCACCGTGTCACCCATATGCATCTCGATAGATCATGCTCCGTTACCCTATACCTTATTATTGTCGGAATCGTTCCCACGACAGTTGGCGCCCACCGTGGGGCATGGCGTCTGTCGAGCCATGATGCAGATGGTTTTTTCTTCAATCGCCGGCAATAGACTAATTTCGGCAGTAAACCCAAGCTTTCTTGGGATGATCTCCCGAGATCAAACGATCATCACTACAAATTGACATTGGAGTCCCGTCCATCACACCATCTACAGGAGGACAACTCCTCATCATACGAAAGAATCAGGGAGTTGCTCATCTCATCTTGTCTCCTTTACAATCAGCAATTGATCTAACGATTGTTTGTTCTTCTTGTATGCACACGAGCTCATACCAATTGATGGATCGGCTCCAGGACGATGAAGCGTTGTTGTCCGCCCGTCATCATCTTCGGCCTCATCTACGAACGCCGTTGCCGAGCGCTGACACCCACACAGCCGCTAACGCTTGGCCTGGTTCCTCGAGCGAGGAAGCACGACGACCGGCGGTCGACCCAGCTCCTCGGGGACATGACCCGGCTGTGCAGGCATCGAAATGCCGCTCCGGCCGGTGCACAGCTCCGGCTCCCCCAAGCAGTGAAACGCGGCCACCAGTTCCCGCGTCGATCTCGCCCTTGGCAGCGTCGGTCCGCGTCTCCGGTGCCTGGGCTGCGTCCAGCCGCTCGTCGGCCTCGTCGCCACCTCGCCGGTGCCTGACCAGACCCGCCGTTTTCGCCGCAACGGAGCTCTCCTCCGGTGTCCGCACCAGGTCGTAACCTTTCTCTCCTCCTCTAATTAATACTCATCCATACGCATACATGCATGCATAGTTTTTTTTCTCTCGATCCGCTTGGCTGCAAGCTCACTAGATCGGTTCGGCACCCGTGCCATTAACTGCGTGTATAATGCGGCAGCCAATTCATGCCGTAACTCCGGCCAGCGCTGAAGCATCCATGCATGCATAGTATTTTCCTCAATCCTCTTTGTTGCATGTTCACTGGAACGGTTAGGCTCCCATGCCATTAACTGCGCACATAACGCAGCAACGGATGCATGCATGCCATAACTGCAGCCGGTGCTGAATGGGAGCTTAATTTGTGGCATGCAAAACCGAAGCGTGCAGACCGGTGCAGCCATAATTGCATGCTAGTAATACCATTTGATGTTACCAATCTTCAAAAGCGCACATAATTATCATTAATTTGTCGCCTTAATTTCCGAGTAACATCCAGGATTCACTCGGAAGGAGCTGGCCATGCCTCCACATGCGGCGCATCTGTCCGGCGGAGCGGCCACGGTCAGGCTCATCATGCTTGCCAGCGTTGCCAAGTCCGACGACGTGATGCACCACGCAGAGTGCGCCATCGAAGACCGCGATATCTGCAAGATCAACATCCCGAGCTGCTCTCCGGCACCGGTCGACGGTCTCGTTCACGTCAAGGCGTCAAGTCCATCGCCCACCAGGTTTACTCAGAAAACAATTGCATTCGGCACGCTTGACTAGGCATCCGTGCGCAGCGGCTCTTCTCTCCAAACAGCTGCTCGACAGCGGCCTTCTCGATGAAGACACGAGCCCAACACGGTGCTCGCACACGATGGCTGCTCCCCTGGGCAACAGCTACCCTGCAGCAGCACCCTCGGTAGCGGATACAAACCCGACGCAACTGGAGTCAGCATGGACACTCGGATGGCACTAGCTCACTCGGACCCGACCCGATCAAGCACTCGGCCGCCCGTGCGCCATCGCTCGACTGGGCATGTCCTCAGCACTCGGCCGCCCTGCACGCGGTCACAATGCTGCTCACGTCATCATCAACTTCCCCGACTCGGACGCCCCGTACGTCGCCACTCCGCGCGGGACGCGTCTACTTCACTCGAACACCCTGATGCATCGCCACTCCATGGGACGCCTCTACTTCACTCGGAGGCCACGCTCATCGTCACTCCACGGGACGACTCTGTTTCACTGGGCCGCTCCGCGCGTCGCCACTCGGTTGGTCACCTCATCACCACTAGACCGCTCCGTGCGTCGCCGGTGAGGTTCGGCATCACCTTTGTTCCAAGAACGGCTCGGCTCTCGAACGGTGACGCGCCTCTACTTCACCAGGGCACCCCGCGCATCGTCACTCCGGGCCACGCGTCTACATCATCCGGACGCTCCGCGCATCGCCACTCTGCGGGACGCGTCTACGTCACTCGGACGCCTCGCTCGTCGCCACTGCAGCACGCGCCTCTACTTCACCAGGATGCCCCGCGCATCGTCACTCCGCGGCACACGTCTACATCATCCGGACGCTCCGCGCGTCGCCACTCTGCGGGACGCATCTACGTCACTCGGACGCCTCGCATCGGTTGGTCACCTCATCACCACTCGACCGCTCCGGGCCTCGTCAATCGGTTGGTCACCTCATCACCACTCGACCGCTCCGGGCCTCGTTAATCGGTTGGTCACCTCATCACCACTCGACCGCTCCGGGCCTCGTCAATCGGTTGGTCACCTCATCACCACTCAGTAACCCTGCGACACAATTTTTACAATCTCATAAATGATTGTTATTCTTTTTATATGCTCTCAATCCCCCAGTGGGTGACTTAGTTGCGAATCCGTCCTGCCTAAGTTTAAAAAAAATCCTACCGAGTGGAGAGCAACCCTCCCACTCGGGGGCTTAGCTGCAGTCCAGTACTCGCCTAAGTTTCAAAAAAAAATCCTACCGAGTGGAGAGCAAACCTCCCACTCGGGGGCTTAGCTGCAGTCCAGTACTCGCCTAAGTTTAAAAAAATCCTACCGAGTGGAGAGCAACCCTCCCACTCGGGGGCTTAGCTGCAGTCCAGTACTCGCCTAAGTTTCAAGAAAATCCTACCGAGTGGAGAGCAAACCT
>NC_041383.1:647211005-647217954 GCF_002162155.2 Triticum dicoccoides | reverse complement strand
GGAGAGCACCCCTCCCACTCGGGGGCTTAGCTGCAGTCCAGTACTCGCCTAAGTTTCGAAAAATCCTCCCGAGTGGAGAGCAACCCTCCCACTCGGGGGCTTAGATGTAGTCCAGTACTCGCCTAAGTTTAAAAACATGATACAGGTTGGTCACCTCATAAGCACTCGGCCGCCCCGCGCATCGCCAACAGGTTGGTCACCTCATAACCACTCGGCCGCCCCGTGCGTCGCCACTCGGTTGGTCACCTCATCACCACTCGGCCGCCCCGTGCGTTGCCGCTCGGTTGGTCACCTCATCACCACTCGGCCGCCCCGCGCGTCGCCACTAAGGTTGGTCACCTCATCACCACTCGGCCGCCCCGCGCGTCGCCACTAAGGTTGGTCACCTCATCACCACTCGGCCGTCCCGTGCATCGCCACTCGGTTGGTCACCTCATCACCACTCGGCCGCCCCGCGCGCCTTCAGATAGCTAAGTCACTTTACATTCTGTTATTTTCGTCTTCCCGAGTATTCCATAATTCACACATCACGTTCACTCGGAGGCCACGCCACCAAGTGTACCTCTACGCTCGGTTGCTTATTTTCACATACTTGCTTAGTACTGGTTATGTGACTCCCAAGTCCAACTTCCATTTTTTCGCATACATCATTTACGAACACCAGGTATCGTTCTTCATTTCGAGTTTGCATCGGTCCTCCTGGGCTGCAACTCAGTCGAAACACTACACTTCCGTTTTATTTGAGATAGTATCCCAATGAGTTCAGTCGGATCCGCCGCTTCGACAAGTTCGAACGGATCCTTCGGTCTTTCAGACTCTTGCTGGTTAACCAGCAAGCCCCTTGCACTCCCAGCGGGTGTCTATGGGTGTTATTCACACAAATCATTTCAGCACACATCAAATTTCCTCAAGAAATTATTGTGTTGACTTGTGCCATTTTTTACACAAGTTACGTGATCACTCGACAGCCTTACGCGCCAACTTCATCGCTGCTCGGACTCGGTCACCGTACTGATCCTAGTGCACCACAACACCGACCTTGTCCCTTTGTTGACTTCAAACACGTCCGACCAACCCCTCTATGAAATCCTCTTCATCGATAATATAGACCTCGTCAGGCATGAGACAAATAAGTCCCTTTTATAATTAAACTTCACACGTCACTCTTTTTGCGAGTTTGCCTCTTTCGAGCACTCGGAAATTTCTCCTCATCCTTACCCGAGTCGGACTCGATGCATTGCAAATTGTCCATTCAACACTATATTTCCCGTATTCCGACATGTCCATTGTTGAACCCTGTAGTACGCTCGGGAGCTTCGCCGCACTCGGGGGCTGCAACTCATTTGGAATGGCACTCTCCTGAGTGGTCGAGTGCTTCATCACCAGTTAGATCCTTCACTTCAACAAGTGCATTCGACCCACCACTTTGACAAGTTTTATAATCACCCAAACGCTTTGCGCGCCATCTTCATTCCTACTCAGACTCAGTTGTCACGCCGGTCTTGTTGCGTCGCAACCACACTACATCAACCTCGTCGCTACATTAACTTCGAAAGCATCTGGCTAAATCCTTCGAAGACAATTTCATCCACTTGGCTGGACACGTAGTCCTTCACTCGGCCACCTCACGTATCTTCACTCGGCCGTCCCGCACGTCGCCACTCGGTTGCGCACGTCTTCACCGCTTGGTCACTCCGCGCGTCGCCTCTCGGTTGTGCATGCCTTCACCACATAGCCGCCCCGCGCGTCACCCGTTGGCTGGACACGTAATCCTTCACTCGGCCACCTCACGTATCTTCACTCTCCATCCCGCACGTCACCACACGGTTGCGCACGCCTTCACTGCTTGGTCGCTCCGCGCGTCGCCTCTCGGTTGTGCATGCCTTCACCACACAGCCGCCCCGCGCGTCACCCGTTGGCTGGACACGTAATCCTTCACTCGGCCACCTCATGTATCTTCACTCGGCCGTCCCGCACATCGCCACTCGGTTGTGCACGTCTTCACCGCTTGGCCGCTCCACGCGTCGTCTCACGGTTGTACATGCCTTCGCCACTCGGCTGCTCCGCGTGTTGCCACTCGGGTGTGCATGTCTTCACCACTCGACCGCCCCGCGCGTCGTCACTCGGTTGTACACATCATCGCCCCTTAACCACCTCGCGCGTCACCATCAGTTGGACATGTCTTTACCTCTACACCCCCAACACGGGAACGGCTAAGTTACTCATATGGTCAAACCTCATATCCCACTCTGTAGCAAGTTTACCTCCTTCGAGCATCACTCGGGGGCTACGCATGGCAGTTGGCCATGTCACCCTCAGAGGTTATGCCCATTTGGTCAACCTGTTGATCACATCAGGAATATTCTTCTGACCATACATGCTCGGTTCGCCGAAGATCTATAAGTGAAGCACGTCCACTTGGATAAATACCCCTTTCATGCAAAAGGGTAAAAATGAAGCACCATCACTGAATCATACATGCTACCTTACTCGTCGAACATCGTTCGTACAACCACCTCGTTACGCATCCATCCGATTGATTCAATTCCAGACAAAGATATTTGCTGTGCCAACTGCCTGGAGGTTTACCGAGAGACTTAAACCCTCTGCCAGACTCATCTAGTCCGACAGAGGCTCGGGGACTACACCCAGTGGGTGCACTCAGCGTGCCCCCACTGGAAGAGAACTCAGAAAGAAACATTTTGCTCGATGCAAACCCATCTTCAGTATTACTCGACCTCCGAGTCAGAGAAGAACAAGTTCGATCAGTACCAGCTAAGAAGAGTTTTAGTTCTCTCATACCCCCGCCGACTGCCCGCAGTCGACGGCGGTCTCGGGAACTACACCCAGTGGGTGCACTCAGCGTGCCCCCACTGGAGTAATCTCCACTCGGTACGGCCTGACCAGTCCGAGTGATGAACAACAACAAAAAGACAGGCTCTAAGACTCCCGCCGACTGCCCGTAGTCGACGGCAGTCTCGGGGACTACACCCAGTGGGTGCACTCAGCGTGCCCCCACTGGAATGGTATCCACTCGGAACGGTCCGCCCAACCCGAGTGACGGCCAAACAACAAAAAAGACAGGTTCCAGGCGTGAAGAAATTCCGAGTAATCAGTTACTCGATGTAGGCCCAGCTCCAAATCACTCCAAGAAAATATTCTATAAGGCGAGTTTAACGCTCCTCCATGGACCTGTTTTGAGCCTTCTTCTAGGACTCAAAGTGTGAAACTCACAAGTGTGGATTTGAAACCGACTCGTATTGGCGTTCCTCCGGGATAAGAATGGCATCTCTCTAAAAGAGCAGTCCATGTGTCAATCTGGTTGCACGGATTTAATGACACGCCCATACTCAGATCACGAGTTAAACCTCTCCCGAGAGATGAACGAATGTCACCAAGTTGCTCCTCACAGACACTTACCTCGATTAGTCGGGAAGCATGGTGCCGGAATCCATTGAGATTTTGTTCAAACCTTGGTTGTCTGAAAGCGCGGCGACATGTACCGAGTATTTCTGTAATCACTCGGACCAAACTGTGTCTTACACCAACTCGTTCTGCAAAATCGCAATCGATTCGGGGGCTAATGTTGGGGATATACATAATAGGTAGGCCCACGAAGGGTCAAAATATCATGAAGCATGGGGTCCACACAACATGTGGGTCCAGGTCAATTTCATACAGGCATACTATCCACTCGACCAAGCAACATACCATCCACTCGGATAACGGTTCACCACTCGACCGTACGACTCACTCGGATATACGAAGACCAGCAGGCAGCAAGGCAATCGGCATCTTTCTAATAGTGAGGGCTTAATAGCGGGCTGGCATTATGGCATTCATACCCCACTTTCTAACATAGGAGGTGTGGGGGTGGCGCACTCTATATAAGCCACCCCCACCACTAGACTTGGGGGTCTCTCTTCTTCGACCGCTCTCTCTCTTTTCACCATTAGTCTCAGGACTTAGCTCAGGCATGGGGATCCGTTCCTCTCTCTCACACACACATTGTAATCTCCGGATATATACTCAGATAAAACAAAGCCTCTCCGGAGCATGAGACGTAGGGTTGTTATCTCCACCGTGAGAGGCCCGAACTCGATAAAACCATCGTGTCACCCATATGCATCTCGATAGATCATGCTCCGTTACCCTATACCTTATTATTGTCGGAATCGTTCCCACGACAGTCCCGATCTGTGCTTCTTAGGCTGATGGTAATAGGAAGCAAGGGACACAATGTTTACCCAGGTTCGGGCCCTCTCGATGGAGGTAAAACCCTACTTCCTGCTTGATTAATATTGAAGATATGAGTAGTACAAGAGTAGATCTACCACGAGATCGTAGAGGCTAAACCCTAAGAGCTAGCCTATGATGGTATGATTGTAATTGTGATCGGACTTCTAAGGACCATCCTCTCTGGTTTATATAGACACTAGAGAGGGCTAGGGTTTACATGGAGTCAGTTATAAGGAAATAAATATAATATCCGGATCGCCAAGCTTGTCTTCCACGCAAAGGAGAGTCCCATCCAAACACGGGCCGAAGTCTTGAGTCTTGTATCTTCACGCTTCAATAGTCTGGACGATGTATATAGTCCGGCTGTCTGGATACCCACTAATCCAGGACTCCCTCACTTTCAGCGCTCCTTAATGATGCAATTGAGCAAAGGAAGCTTAGTGGGGTGAAAATTTGTCTTGCAGCTCCTGTTGTGTCACACTTATTCTTCACAGATGACTCGCTCCTGCTAATGAAGGCGAACCAGCATGAGGCTGCTGAACTAAGAAAGATTCTTGATCTGTATGAGAATTGTTCGGGCAGTGCATCAACATGGAAAAACCGCCCCTCATGTTCAGTCCGAATACATCACCAACGTCTCGAGCAGATGTCAAGGTCGCCCTTCATATCCATAGCGAGAATTAGAATGACAAATACCTCGGCCTGCCGGTGCATGTCGGAAGATCCAAGAGGAAAGTGTTTGCCTATGTCAAAGGTGCTATTGCCGGGAAAGTTTATGGCTGGCAGGAAAGCCTGATCGCTAAGGTTGGTAAGGAGTCATTAGTCAAGGCTATCGCTCAAGCGATCCCCACATATGCCATGTCTTGCTTCTACCTCACTAAAACTTTCTGTGAAGAAATCAGTTCTCTTATATGTAACTATTGGTGGAGCCAGCAGGACAAGGAAAATGCCATGCACTGGACTGGCTGGGAGAAGCTCACAATGCCCAAGGGGCAAGGCGGACCGGGGTTTAGGGATATGTATAGCTTTAATGTTGCCATGCTGTCCCGTCGGATTTGGAGGCTCATCCAATGCCCTGACAGTTTGTGTGCAAAGATTCTGAAAGCTCGGTATTACCCAAATAACCATGTTCTTGAGTCTACTTCGAGGGATGGGATCTCCTACACATGGCGAAGCCTACTGCATGGAATCGAGCTAGTTAAACAAGGCTATATCTGGCGAATTGGAGATGGGTCTGAAGTTCGGATATGGAATGACCCATGGATTCCTCGGCCGGGGTCGCGACAGATCATCACCCCAAGAGGAGGCAACTTACTCGAGTATGTTTCTGATCTGATCTCTCCAGTCATCGGGACATGGGACGAGCAACTTGTCCGCGACATGTTCTGGCCGGACGATACTCGACACATTCTGCGGATACCATTGCGGGAAGGGGTGCCTGATTTCATAGCCTGGCAGTTTGATGGCAAAGGACAACATTCGGTGAAAAGCAGCTACAAGCTACATGTGCACCTCGGCAAGCAGGCAAAGAATGGAGGTCAGGGTGCAAGTAATGGAAACGTTGGCAATCTGAACACGTGCATGGATGAATCTTGGAAGAGACTTTGGAAACTACCATGCCCCAAAAACATTCAGATGTTTGTTTGGCGACTAAAGCATGAATATTTGGCTCTCCAGACAAAAGTGCAAAGAAGGGGTATACCCATAGAGGACATGAAATGCCTATTCTGTAGCAGGGCTGATGAGGACGGAGCGCATCTTTTCATATGGTGCAAATCAATCAAGCTGGTCTAGCGGGAGCTAGGCCTAGAAAATGTCAGAGCACAGCTAGAAGAAATAACGTCAGTGCATGTTATGCTTGATTTCATGTGGGGTTTGAAGGAGGAGAAACGGGTCCTAATCCTAACGGCCTGGTGGTTGTGGTGGAATAATAGGAATAAGCTCAGGGAGGGGGAGCTGCCAACAGGAGCCAGTGAGATTGCGAGACATGCGCGGGCTATGGTGTTCGACTATGCTGAAGCCTTCAAGCCACCAGATCAAAAACACGGCGCCAAGGATATTTGGAAGCCGCCTCGGGATGATATGATCAAAATAAACCTTGATGGGGCCTTTACACCTGGCGAATCCTTCATAGGATGGGGTGTGGTTGCACGAGATGAATCAGGCCGCATTGTAAGCGCTCGAGCAGGACGCCAAGATCATGTTCAAGATGCGTTTGGGGCTGAAGTTTATGCTATGTCACAGGCTGTTACGCTTGCTGCGGATCTGGGATTAACCCGGGTGTTCTTCGAGACTGACTCCCAGCTTCTTGTGGATGCCCTTGACCTCGGCAAGGTGGACACATCGGCCTACGCTGCAGTCATTGAGGACTCGAAAATGCAACTCAAGCTATGGTTCTCCCAACATGAAATCATGTACTGTGGTCATAGGGAGAATACGGTAGCACATGAGCTAGCTAAGATTGGTCATATGTATCCTCCCAACCAACTTGTGGAATGGGATTCTGATGTACCTGCCCATGTGGCATCTTATGCTTTGGGCGATATGGCCCAACACCGTTAAGTAATACAAGCTTTGATTGATTTCAAAAAAAATTGTTATTTTATTATATCTTTGAGTCCATTTTTTTCTTGTTTTTTCCCATGTCCTCAATGCCATGATATTCTTTTATTTCTTGTCGGTGGTCTACCCGTTGGAGACTGTGGCACTT
>NC_041383.1:647168428-647210750 GCF_002162155.2 Triticum dicoccoides | reverse complement strand
AAGCATAAAGACAATTTTTTGCATCAACTTAATGCTCTAAATTATTGGTCCCAAGGTACCAAAACCATCTAGTTTTAATCCCTTAGACTACTGACCAAAATCAGCTAAAAGGTAAATAAATGTCATAACATATTTAACAAAATTCAGAAAAGTTCCATAAAATGAAGGGAAAAAAGAAACATCAGGGAAATACCATCAAAGTTAGTAAATTGGCAATATGCATAAAAGTCAACGAAATTCTAAGAATAAACAATAATAAATATAAGTGCAGAAAAAACCTATAAACCGATAGAATACAATTCAAATATCCAGGATGTTAGTTTGTCTTAATACAACATTAAAAAACATTGAGTACTTTCACTTTAATATTATTGTTTTGCGCTTAATTGATACCCCCTCTGTCTCAAAATAACTGTCTTAAGTTTAGTATAATTTTGTACTAGAGTTAGTACAAAGTTAAGACACTTATTTTGGGACGGAGAGAGTACATACTTTCATATTTTTACTGGTTGAGCTACGACGTGCACGAAACAGGGAGGTGGGGGTGGGTAGTTTTTTTTCCCATCAAACAGATAGCACAATAATGACAATACATCTTAATTGACGATGTATATTAGCTGACTCATTCAAAAACTAGCTACCAAGGTGTTGACACCAGATTTTGGCACAGTCAATAACTTATTTAAGATGGCCTCAAATGGAGAAGTGATCTTCATGAAAGAGTTCCGCATTATTGATATAAACATCTTTGAAGTTTGGGTCATCGCCGTCCGATTTCATCTCGAAGGCCGAAACTATGCTCAAAGTACTAAGATCTTATATTCAGAGTACAGTTTGGCCGATTAAGCCCCCAAGAAGACCTCAAATGGAAAACTGATCTACATCGATTGTCTTCGTCTCGTCGAAACGATTGATTTTGATATAAAAATCGTCCAAATCCGAGTTCGTATGCAAAAGTTAGAGCAATCGGAGTGCAGCCCTGTCACGAGGCGAAATATGGCGCCCCCCACCAGACGCCATGTCTGATTGGTAGCGCGAGTACAGAGATATTTTGCGCGACCTATTTGACCCTCAAGATGACCTCTGATCGAAAAACATTCAACATGAAAGTTGTTCGTATCGTCGAAACGGTCAAGATTGCTTTTGGGCTCGTTTCCATCCGAGATAGTTTACCACCACAAAAAAGACCCGCAAGGTGCAGCCAGTTTAAACCGAACAGTTTTGGAAAGTTCGGACAAGACCAATCCGAATTTGACTAGGGTTTTGGACGTGAATCCAAGCCTTTTCCTTGCACGGGAAGTCCAGCCGCCTCTTATATACCTAAGGGGTGACGGCCGATTGAATAACAACACACAATCGAACAATCAATCTATTTTTTACCCTAGTTTTACATCCCTCCCTTGTTCTTTCTCTCTCGTTCTTCGTTCGTTCTTCATGTTGAAGGGCAGCGATCCTCGAGGCTCTAGGGGCGGGCGAACCGACCTAGGGCAGCCCATAGCCGCCACGCGTCCAGACGGGGTTCCTCCCGGGCGCGTGGGGTTTTGGGTGCTCAAAAGCGCCCGCCGGATTGCTTGCGTACCGCGCTTCCGGACGGGTCTCCTTCGGCGCAAGCTGCGGTACATCACCCTCGGCGTCGGAGGTACACGGTGACGTGTTCGTGTGCGAACACACTTTTTGGCGACCACACTGGGGACGAAAGATCAAGAATCATCATCAACCATGTCTAATCTCCCCAAGCCCTCAGAAGTTGACATCGATAACATCATTAAGCCCGGTCTTGATGAGCTATCGGATGAACATCGCCAAGCCTACAAAGCGCACAAGAAGCAGCGTGAAGAGGCTTTTGAGGCGCTCAAGAAGAAGTGCGAGGAGGAGGATTTGGAAGCGTTTCTTTCAAGTTTCAAGAAGGACCGTCAAGGCAACATCACTCCGGTTGGAAACGTCAATTTTCCTCCCCTCATCGATGAACAAGATGTAATCACTATGAGTAAAGTTTTTTCTCCGGAGCAAGTGGATGTGATTGAAAGTCTTGTTAGTAAGGGTAATGTGATGGCATACAATTCTTTTGTGGCTAGTGCTAATGCTCAGAAAAATATGCCTCCGTCATCTAGTGGTACTGTTGGTGTATCTGAAAACGCTAGTCC
This sequence comes from Triticum dicoccoides, assembly GCF_002162155.2. Taxonomy (NCBI): domain Eukaryota; kingdom Viridiplantae; phylum Streptophyta; class Magnoliopsida; order Poales; family Poaceae; genus Triticum; species Triticum dicoccoides. The sequence continues at coordinate 647,208,606 of NC_041383.1, read as the reverse complement.
AACTTTACCTATTTCATTGGCACCTCCTATACAACAACAATATAGTATGCCATTGAATTTTTACCCTAGTCAAACCAACCAGCTTGTGACTACACCTACATACCCTAATCCTATTATGAGTGTGCCCAATTCGGCGTCAACGCCGAATTACTTTGTCACACCACCCATAGGCGCAAGCATGTTTGGTCTTCCGCCGAATTATGGTTCGGTGCCCATCCCACAAGTTGCACCAATAGCTAGTACTCAGGTTGCTCCTATGTCATTGCCACAAACATCTTCATCTACATCGGATCCAATTTTAGCTAAATTAAGGGAGGATTTGCATAAGATGTTTCTAGAAACTTTCGGAAACGAGCCGAAAGTAAAGAGTCGTGTGTATCAAAAGCCTTATCCTGAACACTTCGATGCAATTTCTTACCCTCAAGGTTATAAGGTTCCTGATTTTGTTAAATTTAGTGGTGAGGGTATGAAAACAACTTGGGAGCATGTGAGTCAGTATCTAGCACAGTTGGGTGAAGCAGGTTCCATAGAAGAGTTGAAAGTACGTTTATTTCCCTTATCTTTAACTGGCACCGCATTTTCATGGTTTGCTGCTTTACCACATGGCTCAATTCTCTTATGGTCGCAATTAGAGCAAAAGTTTCATGATCACTTTTATAGCGGCGATAATGAGCTAAAATTGTCACATCTTACATCGGTTAGGCAAAAACATGATGAATCGGTCACCGATTATGTCAAGAGATTTAGAGACATAAAAACCGATGTTATAGCTTAGTGATAACTGAGAGAGACTTGGCAGATCTTGTTCTTAATGGTTTGAAAACTCACATTAAAGAGAGGCTAGAAAGTTATGAGTTTTTGAACATTAATCAAGTCTTACAAAAAGCTTTGGCTCAAGAGAGTCGAAGTAAAGAGATTCATAGGTCTACAACCGATCGTCCTAGAATGCATATGGTTGAACACAATGATGATACTTCGGATGATGAGGTTGATGATTATACTACTGAGTTTGTTTGGTCCTCAAAGGCTAAACCCTATACATGCAATGCTCTTAAGCCGGTTCGCAAGAATCGTGATGAGGAGATGAGGTTTACATTTGATATATCTAAGTGTGATAAGATATTTGATGCTCTCTTGCAGGATAAGATGATTAGAATATCACACACCATACCGCCGTTTGATGAGCTGAAACGGCGTGCTTATTGCAAATACCATAATTCATTTTCTCATGCTACTAACGATTGCAATGTTTCTCGATGACAGATACAGTCGGCCATTAATGACGGACGATTGAATTTTGCTGAGATGCAAATTGATAAACAGCCCTTTCCGATGAACACCATGGACTTGGAGGGAAAGAAAATGTTAATTCGGCCTAGCATAGCCGAATCTGCTAATAAAGATAATGTTGTTATTGGTGAACCCAGGAAAGGCAAGGAGGGCGACAAAGTCTTGGGAAGAGAGGTTGTGCTTGATAAGCAACCCGATGGCAAGGAAGTATTGAAGATCACCATAAAAAATCCCGTACCCGGGGGGCAACCACAAGTACAAGAAGATACTCATGTTAAATTTATCAAGCCCAAGAATTCATAAGTTGGCAAGTGGGGAAAGAGTGAAGCTAAGCGCAAGCGAATCAAGCCAACTTTTGATATGCTGCTATCCAAATATGCAAGTCAAGCGGCCGGTGCTAGCTCTAATCGGCCATCACATTCGAAGCGTTCAAGACCGCTTCCGGAGCAAGAGTTTCGACGCTATGCAAGGCCATATGGGTCATGGGCACCGACACCATGGATGTCACAACCCTCCTATGCACCATATTACATGAGAGACTTCAATGGAGGATGGGGGCAGCCCCCAATGGCTCCTTATGCTTTCCATATGGGGTGGACAACACCTAGAAGGCCTGCTCGTGAGAGGCTTTATTATCCCACCCAAGGCCGTTTGAGTTATGGTGCTAATCGGCCAACAGAAAATTCTCCAAGTAAGGCCAATAAAAAAGTGTGGCGTGCTAAGTCACCTAATGCGGAATTTTCAGAATGCGACAAGCAAAAGAAGATCAAAACGCCGGTTGTTGGTAATCTGGCTACTTCTAATGGTGATATTGTTATTGTTCAGCAGGGTTCCATGGTTGATGATCATGAGGCGAGCACAAGCAAGGCCAAACCAAGGGATCCCAAATATACTCAACCTAAGTGGTGTCCTCCCGGTTTAACTAAGACCATGAAAAGGAGGTTACAACGCATGAGGAACCACGAGAAGGTAGAACACAAAGAGGAGAGGCAAAGGGACGAATTGTTTAGTGAAATTCGGCCCATGGCACTCACAAAACAAGTGTGGAGGCCTAAACAAAAATAAAACACAGATGCTTCTATATTAGCTGCAGCAACACCTTCACCACCAAAAGAGGATGATGCGACCCCTATTACATCATCCACACTACCAGAAACATCCCCTTCAATTGAGGAATCTTTAAGCCCAATATACACATTGGGAGATGAAGACGAGATGGTGGATTATGAATCTACGCCGGTTTGGGAAGGTATGGATATTAATATGGTATATTACTTACCTGCCGAGTTTCGTGCTATAGGTGAAGAAGGGGAGTAGCCCAGCTGAACTTTGGTCCTAAGAATGCTATTTTCGAGAAGCCAAGAGAACCGGTGAAACACTTGAAGCCATTGTACCTCAAAGGTCATATTAACGGATCGCCGGTTGCTAGGATGCTCGTTGATGGTGGTGCTGTGGTAAATCTTATGCCCTACTCGGTCTTCAAAAAGTTGGGGTTAGATGATGATGCATTGATGAGGACCAATATGGTACTTAATGGATTCGAGGGTAGAGAAAAGACAGAGGCCAAAGGTGTGATGTGCATGGAACTCACTGTGGGAAGCAAAACTTTGGCCACCACATTCTTCATCGCTGAGGTGCAAGGTAACTATAATGTTATATTAGGCCGCGATTGGGTTCATGCTAACCAATGTGTGCCATCTACCATGCATCAATTCTTAATACAATGGATCAATGATGAGGTAGAAGTCATTCACGCGGATAATTCGGCTTGTGTTGCTTTGGCCGATGCATCGGTGGATTGGAATCATCCTGATGTTACTTGCTTAACAGGGCGTGACCTCTCGGAGTTTGATTTCCTTAGTGCTACAAGGAACGGGTTCATTCCCATCTCTTTAAAGCCGATTGGTGGTAATCGGTTACAAGGTATGATGTGAACAAGAAATTAAAATCAATGGCTGATATAGAATTATCGCCCTTAGCATAAACATGTCCGATACATAATTATCATCCTGAGAAAAATAGATGGCCGATGGAGTGTTGACATCGTCCTTAGAACAAATACATTGCAAATTATTTTTCGGCACGCAAGTTTTGCCGAAAAACAGGGGGGCATATGTTGACACCAGATTTTGGCACGGTCAATAACTTATTTAAGATGGCCTTAAATGGAGAAGTGATCTTCATGAAAGAGTTCCGTATTATTGATATAAACATCTTTGAAGTTTGGGTCATCGCCGTCCGATTTCATCTCGAAGGCCGAAACTATGCTCAAAGTACTAAGATCTTATATTCAGAGTACAGTTTGGCCGATTAAGCCTCCAAGAAGACCTCAAATGGAAAAATGATCTACATCGATTGTCTTCGTCTCGTCGAAACGATTGATTTTGATATAAAAATCGTCCAAATCCGAGTTTGTATGCAAAAGTTAGAGCAATCGGAGTGCAGCCCTGTCACGAGGCGAAATATGGCGCGCCCCACCAGACGCCATGTCTGATGGGTAGCGCGAGTAAAGAGATATTTTATGCGAGCTATTTGACCCTCAAGATGACATCTGATCAAAAAACGTTCAACATGAAAGTTGTTCGTATCGTCGAAAAGGTCAAGATTGCTTTTGGGCTCGTTTCCATCCGAGATAGTTTACCACCACAAAAAAGACCCGCAAGGTGCAGCCAGTTTAAACCGAACAGTTTTGGAAAGTTCGGACAAGACCAATCCGAATTTGACCAGGGTTTTGGATGTGAATCCAAGCCTTTTCCTTGCACGAGAAGTCCAGCCGCCTCTTATATACCTAAGGGGTGACGGCCGATTGAATAACAACACACAATCGAACAATCAATCTATTTTTTACCCTAGTTTTACATCCCTCCCTTGTTCTTTCTCTTTCGTTCTTCGTTCTTTCTTCGTATTGAAGGGCAGCGATCCTCGAGGCTATAGGGGCGGGCGAACCGACCTAGGGCAGCCCATAGCCGCCGCGCGTCCAGACGGGGTTCCTCCCGGGCGCGTGGGGTTTCGGGTGCTCAAAAGCACCCGCCGGATTGCTTGCGTACCGCGCTTCCGGACGGGTCTCCTTCGGCGCGAGCTGCGGTGCATCACCCTCGGCGTCGGAGGTACACGGTGACGTGTTCGTGTGCGAACACAAGATACTCCAACTTTTGTATATCCTTCTGTGCACTTATTTGTCTTTACATAGTGTTGAACTAATCCACCCTTGCCTCATCTCTTGAGAAAGATACGATGACTAAACACCCAATCCATCTCATAGAGCACGGGTGGAGTTTCTTCACATGTCCCGCCATCGCGATGTCCGCCGCAAAAACTACTACTGCAATAGTCTGCTGGAAACCACCTCGCACCACGGCGACTTTCATCGCGCCTGAGGTTAACCCGCACCTTCTCCTTACTCTTGAGATCAACAGTGAAAAAGGCACCACCTTGCTCGATGAGTAAAGCTCCTCTACTCTCTGCAAAGAAGACAAGGTTTATTCTCGTGCTCCCAAGATCCGTGAGCTTAGAGTATAGCCAGCCCCTCTCACTCTCACTTTGATCATCATTGTTCTTTCTTTCTTGCTTGGTCCAAAGCTCTAGCACACCATGATCTCGTATATTAACAAGCGAAATCCTTCCTTCTCCTGCGAGGCACGGCAAGGGAGGTCGCTTCCGCGACATGCCGGCATGGACTTTTCTAGGGATCTTGGTCCAAGAGACACGTGTTTTGACGGCGCTTACATCCAGAAATAAGAGAAGGAGGGATCACACAACCTCCTCAGAGCTCAGTGATTCTGGGCCATTGGATGCGATTTCCGGATGCGTTCTCGTCCGTTGGATCAAGATCTGGAGGAATCTACACCGTCGGATCGAAAAAATCTACTGCTGGAATGAATAGTAACTTCCTATAACGCCTCCCCCGCTCGTTTTTTACTGCGTTTTTTACCGTTCTGTGCCGCTGGCGTGTGGGCCCGTTCGCGGGTGGGCCTCCGTTGTCAGCGACCGTGGCTCGGTTCCGGTCCGGTCGCCCCGTCGCGCGCGTCGGCGGGGGAAAGATCTCGTGCCACCGCACGTTATATCTTGCCTCGCCGAGGGGTATTTTGGTCTTTTCGGGCGTGCGTGCTGTGCGGTGGTTGGCCCGTGCGACTATGGGATGGGGGAGGGCAGCGGCTTGCCCTGTCGTGCTCTCATTCGTCCCCTTATCTCCTTCTCTCCTCCACTCCCCATCGCGTCCCTCTCCTCAGCCGCCACCGCCATCGCCGGGAGGGGCCGCCGCTCGCGTCGCTCTCCGCAGCCGCCACCGCCCCTCCCCTTCCAAACCCACCGAGATGACGGCGTCGGCAAGGTCGGGTGGCTTGCTCGCGCTCACGGAGGCCGAGGTGGTCGCGGTGCTCTGGGTCGTGCGCCGCCTCCGTCGCCGGCAGGAGGGGGCCGCAGAGGCCGCCGCGCAGCCCAGCGACCAGGAGCTCCCCAGTGAGCAGCCGTTCCGCTTCGCCGTCTGCCTCGTCCTCTTTGCCGTCCTCACTCCGTCCTCTTCTATGTTTTCTGGATTTGCCGCCGTCGCCTTCTCCGCTCCCAAGATAGCCTCGCTCTCCTCCTTGGTGCCCAGCGGGAGAGGCAGCGGACGAAAATCGATGACGCCGACCCCCTCCTCCACGGCAGCGCGTTCGTCCCCGACGACACCCAGCAGCAGCTCACTCCCGGTACTACTACCCTCCCTCTTCTCCCTCCCTCTCTCTCACTACGGTTCTTGGATGGAGGAGGCACTGCTGCTCGTTCCTGACTTGGTTTAAAATCCATACAAGTTTGCATTGAAGTTCTTCAGCAGGTGGCCTACAAGGAGGCGCCGTATCCTACCATGTCTTACGACGGAAGGAAGTGCAGACTGATTAATTACATGCTTAAAGTTTACACTGGAAAACCATTATTCTTGCTAGGATTGTTTCTGAATGTTTCAGATTCATGGTTTTCTGCTCTGATTTTTACAGGCCAAAACGAGGCAGCGTTCCCAAATGTGAAGCAACAACCCGCAGAAAGATGAGCAGGAGCAGATCGGGGATGAAGCCAAGATCTACGATGGTGATTCTTCCAATAAAATGGTACATCACATGTTCACCTAGCAACTTCTCCCAGAACCATAAGTCAGCCACTAAACATATTCAATCTACTTGTCATTCTGACATGTCAACTGATAGATGCAGGTGGCCAATAGCTTGATGGTGTCGTCGATATTGTCTCCTCCAGCGTCAAGGAACCAGCTAAAAACGTGATCGTCAAGCAAGCGACGCTGAGCAAATGTCAGGTGCCATCACGCACCATGGCGTGGCAATCAGATTGGCAATGTGTTCGATGCAGCGTACAATGCCAATGATCAGTTCATTTTTGTGGATTGTTGTGGGGGATTGAGGCTTTAAAGCACATGAATTGCAGCAGGAATTGTTCAGGATGCTACTGCTGTTGCTACTTGGCGCGTTACCATCACCGGGAGGAGCGACGGCCATCCACATCGCCATTGCCATCGTCCTTCAGGTGCTCTTCCTGTCGCTCTCGTCAACCCCCTCCTAGCCACTGATCTGAGATCTCCTCTCCATTTATTATGGCATAGCTTGCAACTGTACCATATATTTGAGTGATAGGATTGTTGTGCAGACTATAATGTGGAATCAAGATTTTGGTTGAGAGAGAGAGAGAGAGAGAGAGAGGATCGCGATCTTTCTTGTGTCCTGTAATCAGATATAAAGGACACTATATTTATAGTAGATTAGGCACATGGTTCATTGCTGGCTTGCTAGACCTGTGTGGCAAACGCCAATGTGTTTATCTGTACATATAGCGGCCTCTTTGAATTTTTCTTTCTCTAGGAGATGATGCTGAAAATGATCACATTTATGAAGTTATGCTCTGCTTTGGCGCATGTTTATATCCTAATCCAAGTAACTGGTTCTCTCTTCTACTGTGCCTTTGATAATTTTCGTGGCATTTGCATCTAATTATCTGCATGACAAGATTTAGTGTGTGTCAGGGACACTGGAATGATTTTTACCTGAACAATTGAAGTGTGAATTGAATTTACGAGTTGTTATCACTGAAAGTACAAACTGTGAATGTTTCAGATCAAGTATGTGTAGGTAGTCGCGTCTTTAGGAGGTCTGAATATATTATTTGCTGTCACTGACAGACATAGTATGATCGTTTGCTCCTTGGGAGGTCCGTTCCTTCAAGTACAGCTAAAGCAAAGAAACTCCAACTTATTTTAGTGTTTGAGATTCTGATTACCAATTTGCAACAATGTCCATGCCGTTTGGTATTGCACTCTAATTATTTTCTTTGCTCATTTGTTCTCCTGCAGATGGTTTACGTCTTAACTGTCTACAACAAAAACGATAAACAGCACCGCATCCGGGTACCAAAGCCATCCATGCATTTCATATTCCTCTCGTCATACACTTGATCATAAAAATCAGCTTATTTGATTACGACCTGCCATTTAAGCTATCAAACTACTGTTATTGCAACTGGTCTTGAAAGGACAATAACCAGTTGGTTTCATACTTCATAAATCATGTTTGGCGCCACTTGGATTTGGTTGAGGTGTTGGACTGCATCGTGGATCTGATCAGGATTATTTTAGCTTGGATTTTGTCTTCTTTTCTACCTCTTATTTCACTTTCAGTTAGCTGCTCTTTGGGTTCTAGCTATCTCCTTTTCGTTAATTTTTCTTTTCTTTGTCTTCGCCTTGACACTGGATTGTATATGAGCTGTTTTGCAGGTACTAATGTTGGTGTGAGCTCAAGGCAAAAGGCAAAACCCATTTGTAGTTTCAGCTTTACGGGGTGTTGTCAGCAATGATTGATGAGGTAATTGGTTGAGCTACTTTTGGAAGGGGCGACGGAAATCATAAAAACTACGATTGCAATGGAGATTCAACATATAGAAAGATGGAAGAGGTTCCGATTCTCTCTCTCCCATCCAATTTCTTTTGATTTAATCCCCAGTCTTATTTATCTATGCCTACATGGTGTGCGACTTCAAGGAAAGATTACTCTGTAATATTAGTGCTTCACTGCCTACTCAATAGTGTCCTTTTTTTCTTATGAAATTTAGCTGCAGTCATGGATCACTTACATGTACATTATGTTACATCTCACGGTTATCTGACTTTCTTACGCAATATATATTTCTGTCATTCACATATATATGCTTAATTCGTGGAGAAATATATCTTTTGCTATAACATAATGTCGATGATGATGGCCATAGAATCAGCCAGCTCACCTGTACTAACCTTCTTAAAAGATAGATCTATGGCCCTTTAGGTTATTTGCTAGGCATATCATCTAATCCAATTTACTTACAGTCAAGTGCATCCCATCAATCACATCAATAAAAGAATATATGGTATTAGAGTCCGTCAGAGATTTTTGTTCTGCTATGCCCTTTCAGGTCCTGATTCAATAACTTTCTTATAAGTTTCTTTATTTTGTCCTATTAGATTCCAAATCTGACTTTGGGCGATTGCTTGAGGGAGTTTCCACTTCTTTTTGTGTGTGTGATTCTTGCTATAATGGCTGAATTGGTGCTGTTGTGTGCATACTATTGAAGCACCTATTAAGTTTAAACCATCTGAAGAATTTGACAAAAGTGATGATAATAAGATAACAATATTTCTTAAGCCTACATTTAGTTTGTACGGGCTTATTTTGGAAAGGCTTTGAGAGGTTGTCTGAATCACGACCTTATGTTAATAGAATTAAATATAGTTTTGTACAGATATTTCATTTTGCATAGGGCTACAAAGTACAATCAAACAATCTGCACCTTAACACAACTGTATTTCCTGGACTCTCCAATTTAGGATCTGAGCATTGAGGCGTTGAATATGTCTATATGAACTGTAGTTCTATATTTCCTGTTACTCGAGTGTTTTGATTTATGGAGTTATTTGTCTATTGATTTGATGTTCTGCGTCTAGAATGCAGAATGCCCAAATAGGAGGACGTGTTGCTGCTCCTATATTTATGGAGGTAGGAAGTCATGCATGGATTTTTTTATCAGACAAATTTATATTCTTCAGATTAGTAATCCTATATTTTTCTGAGAGAGATATATATTTCTTCTTGCTCATTCTTTTGAGCCTAGAGCCAGTAGAATAATTAGAACATGCCTCGAGTATTTGTGCCATCTGCATACACTTCAGCTCAAAATAATAATGTGCTTCCTGTTACTTGCTTTGTCTTGGTAATGTACATACATCAACTGTGATATATAATTGGTAGTAGATAAACAATATTTGTTATGCAGTGAATGATTTTAGATTCTTCCATGAAAGCATCTTCCCCCTTTTGTGATTTGCACTACATGAAATGAGTTGCGATCATTGTCGTGATATATTTCTTCTCTGAATATTTATTACCATGTAACTTGAGTATCCGGTGTGTATAGTTGATTAGTTGTATACCTCATTTTAAGAAAGGAAAAAAATCATGAGTGTCCATTATACCTGAATCATAAATTACTACTGCGCACTGATCAGGGCGTGTAGCATCAGACCTACAACTTACAGAAAACAGAAAACAACTCAAGTAATGATGCTAAAATATTTTGGTTTGAGCTTGAGACTTGGTTACAGCAGAAATTTCTCATGGAATATACTTAAATCCATGGAAAATAATAAATTGAGGTCTTTTATTATTGTTTTGCAGGTTATGAACATGATCTTATTGTGCTCCACTTGATTCATAACTAAATGTCACAGTAGTAGCTCATATGCACTTCTGCTTTGCTGTACAACCATTTATTGCTTTGTATTGCCAGCATGCTCTAAAATGTTTGGAACATGCTTTTGCAGATTGCTTTTTTATGTGGAGAGGTTTTATTGTTTCAACCGAGTCAAATGCAAAAGGAAGGCACACATCTGCTTCCCTCCTGATGTTCACATATACTGTTGATGTTGAAATAATTATTAAAGACTGAACTATAGAAAGATGGGATCAGAATTAGGAGATATGTAAATATGTAATTTCTCTCGAAGATGAGCTCAGAATTAGAAGAACCATATCTGTTGATCTCTTTCACTATCGTTAGGACCTGCTTTTGGTATATCATGATACATTTTCCATGACATGCTCAAAGTGATATAATGAACTGAACCATTTTATTATTACAAGTTACTCCCTCTTATGTCATTCTTTGATCCTTTGATCTGTTTGTTGCCATGTACCTTTGCATGTTGCAGACATGTGAAATATATATTGTATATTACCATGTTATCTAAAATGGTACATGTGGTATTATAGTATATAACTATACACATGTTTAGCCACAAGTGTGGGGACCCGGCAACGCGCACCAAGGCGGGCTACAGGTCTAGTTGAGGATGTAGAAGCATGTCTCGTTCTTGTACAACCAATGCGCAAAGCCACGAGTGACGACGCCGGCACGCGGCCCACACCTGGTGAATTTGGGAGCTAGGCGGCAGTTGACAGGCGAGCTCCAGCTCTGTTTGGTAGAGCAGTACATGTAGACGTACATGAGCCCATGTTCGTCGGTGTACGTCAAGAGAACTTGAAACGCAGACTCATCTTGCCAATCCAGATTTCTGACTGCAGCATGGTCCGCGCTGGTGAGAATGGCGCAGCCAGTTAGACCGCGGTCCAAGATTCTATGCTGGTCGATGGGAGGCGGCGGGAGGAGATGCGTATCCCGCTTGTCAATCTGCGGGCGGCACACCGCGAGATGGAGCTGCTCACGGCCGCCGGTGTCGGCAGGAAGTATGATGCGCAGGAGGAGGAAACCGCGGCGCGACGCCAGTGGCCTCGCGTGATTGAAGAGCCCGTCGTTATCGGCGACGAACGAGGTGAAGTTGAGATGCGCGCCGCCGGCCTGAAGGCTTAGGAACTGCGGAGGGCTCCCAGGTTTCCTATTCAAGGGCTGAACCCTGTCACGGTCAGGGAACATGTTCTGGGAGAAGATCCCGGCCAGCATGGAGGGGCCGCGGGTGTTGTCCTGCCAGAGGCCTGTCAGACCCGAGTTGTCTAACGGACTAAATTCAGAAATCGCACTCAGAATTCACAGAATGTCACTAGCACAGCTTGATTTCAGAGGGAAGTTTTGCTAGGGTTTGGTTACAAGGAGACCAACCGGGAACACCGGCGGCTAGGGTTTACCCCAAGGGAGAATAATTGATGAGCACGCAGGCTCTCAAAACCTGGCTATATAGCCTTACAAGATTCTAGAAGGTGCGAGAAGCGCACATGGAGGAGAGGGGAGTGGTTGAGCTTTCCAGAGAGATCAACAGCGGCGCCTTGACCACCCAGAGCCATCCGATGGAAGATCAACGCACCACGACTTCTGTAGCTTGCTGAAGCGGTACGAAGCCACCAGGAGCGTTGGATGGAGGATGGACGGTTCCCACAGCTTCACGCCCATGGTGAGGAGTCTGAATTCAACTGAATCACGAAAACAGAGAGAGCATAGCAACTGGGTCCTGACAATTCCTCCCGTGTGAGACCAGACCTGTCCTCAGGGCTGAAAGGAAGGAAACACCTTCTGAATGAATTGAGCATCCTCCCAGGTGGCGTCCTGCAATGGCAAGTTGACCCACTTGATCTTCCAGCGTACTACAGGTATGTCGATGTCCCCCTGAGTTCGAGGAACCAATTTCCTTTCCAGAAGCATTTCTGGTTCCAGTAGGATTGTGCCATCTGGGTTTATCAATGGAAGTTTGGGATTGGGAACAACAGTAGGGCCGATGTGTTTCTTTAACTGGCTGATGTGGAATGTGTGGTGAAGCTTGCAATCCTCTGGTAACAGCAGCTTGTAAGCGACCTTGCCTATTTTTTGTAGGACTTTGAAGGGGCCATAGAATTTTGAATGAAGCTTCAGGCACCTGTGAATGCTGAGTGTGGTATGTCTATACGGTTGCAATTTTAAGTAGACCATGTCTCCCACTTCCAAAGACCGTTCACTTCTCTTTTTGTCTGCATAATGTTTCATTCTTTCCTGTGCTCTGAGTAGGTTGCCCTTGATCTGATTGGCCGTCTGTTCAGCAGTGAGCACGGACGGTAATGTGTCAGTGATGTCCTCAGGATATAAAGCAGCTTCAACTAGCATTTGAGGTTTCTTGTTGTACAAGGCCTGAAATGGTGTGATTTGGAGAGCTGTGTGAAAGCTCGTATTGTACCACCACTCAGCCAGGGAAAGCCACTGGTGCCACTTAGTTGGTTTGAGGAAAGCCATGCATCTTAAATAATTCTCCATGCACTGATTAACCCGCTCGGTTTGACCGTCTGATTGGGGGTGATAGGAGGTACTAAGGTGGAGTTTAATGCCGAGCTTCTTGAAAAGTTCCTGCCACAAGTTGCTAGTGAAGATCTTGTCCCTGTCAGTTACTATCACGGATGGAAGACCATGGAGCTTAAAAATATTATCCACAAAAGACCGTGCTACAGAGTTGACAGTGATAGGGTGTTTCATAGCAATAAAATGGCTGTACTTGGTGAACCTGTCCACAACCACGAGGATTAAATCCTTATTGTTGGATGTAGGCAGCCCTTCCACGAAATCCATGGAAATATGGCACCAAGCAAAGTCAGGGACCGGCAGAGGCTGTAACAGGCCAGGAGATCTGCAATGCTCTGCTTTGTTGATTTGGCAAACAGGACACTGTTTGATATAGTCCACTATTGCTTGTTTCATGCCAGGCCAATGGAATAGTAGCTTGATTCTCTGATATGAAGCTCTATGGCCTGAGTGACCACCCAATTCAGAGCTGTGTAAAGCAGCAATTAATTTGTTTTGAAGGGGTTTGCTGTTTCCAATCACAACTCTGTCTTTGTATCTGAGAATACCATTCTGGAAAGTGTAATTGGGCAAGCCTGCAGGATTAATGGATAATTGGGTGATCAAGTCTTTGCACTTGCTGTCAGATTTGTAAGTATCAGTAACCTCTCCTATCCAAGCAGGTTTGGCTGTACTAACAAACAAACTATGGAGCTTGTGTTGCACTCTTGAAAGTGCATCAGCAACTCTGTTGGTATTTCCCTTCTTGTACTCGATTGTGTAGTTGTATCCCAACAGTTTAACCAAGAGTTTATGCTGAATGCCTTCAGTAAGTTTCTGGTCTTGGATGTACCTTAAACTTTGTTGGTCAGTTCTTATGATCAGAGAAGAAGCTAAAAAGTAATGTTTCCACTGTTTGAGTGCTTCTATAATGGCCAAAGCTTCCTTGTCATAAGTGGACCAAGCAATAGCTCTAGGTCCAATGGCTTTGCTGAAGTAAGCAATGGGCCTTCCACCCTGCATGAGCACCGCACCAATTCCATAAGCACAAGCATCAGCTTCGAGCACAAATGGTTTTGTGAAGTCAGGTAGAGCAAGGACAGGAGCTTGGGTCATCTTATGTTTTAGGGTGTTGAATGCCTCTTGCTGCTCATTGGACCACTGGAAATTGTCCTTCTTAAGGGCATTGAAAAGGGGTTTGCAGATATATCCATAATTTTGCACAAATCTTCTGTAATACCCTGTGAGGCCCAAGAAACTTCTCAATTGTGAAACATTTTCAGGGGCAGGCCATTGAGTAATTGATTCAATCTTCACAGGGTCTGTGGCAACCCCATCTCCCCTAATAATGTGGCCCAGGTACTCCACCTGAGGTTGAGCAAAAATACATTTGGTTAAGTTGACCACCAGTTGATTTTCCTGTAGGGTTTTAAAAACCTCCTCCAAGTGTGCCAAATGATCCTCCAATGTTTCACTGAATATCAGTATGTCGTCAAAGAAAACCAAAACAAATTTTCTGAGATATTTCTTGAGGATTTTGTTCATTAGCATTTGAAAAGTGGCAGGAGCATTGGTTAGGCCGAAAGGCATGGCCAAATATTCATAATGCCCACAATGAGTAGTGAAAGCCGTCTTTTCAATGTCTTCCTCCTTCATTCTTATTTGGTGATAACCACTCTTCAAATCCAATTTGGTAAACACAGTAGCCCCATGAAGCTCATCCAGCAAATCCTCAATAACTGGAATAGGGTATTTGTTCTTGATAGTTTGGGAATTTACTTTTCTGAAATCATTGCACAGCCTCCAAGACAGATCCTTCTTTCTAATCAGAATAGCTGGAGAAGAATAAGGGCTAGAGCTGTCCCTAATTATTTGCTTATTGACCATGTCTTGGATGATTGTCTCCATAGCATTCTTCTGATGATGTGGCAGTCGATAAGGTCTTTGATTGACTACTTTAGCCCCGGGCATAAAAGGAATTGCATGGTCACAAGCCCTAGCAGGGGGCAGCATAGTAGGACTAGAGAAGACCTTTTTGTATTTTCCCATCATGGCCTTAATTTGAGGATGCACAGGGGCCTTTGGTGTAGCTTCAGGCTGTAGCTTGTTTACAACAATGACGGCCCCATAGACTGATTGCTCCAATATATGCTTATCCACGCTAGATTCAGTGACAGGACCAGATGGCAAGCTCTCATCCGAGAAAGTAACCAACTTTTGTTTGTCCTTTGTAATCTGGAATTCCATAAGGTCAAAATCTAACTTCACAGGGTTGTGGGTGGACATCCAATCAGCACCCAAGATAATGTCATAGCCCTGAAGTTTTAGAATTCTAAAATCTGAAACAAATTCCTCTCCCTGAATGATATATGGACAGTTTGGGGCCAAGAATTCAGTCCATAAAGTGCCTCCATTGGCCACCAGCACCTTTATTTTCTTAGTGGGAGTAAGATGGCACTTGCTCAGAGTAGCAAAAGCAGGGGACATGAAGGTTGCAGAACTACCACTATCAATTAGGGCAGTAGCAGGGAGTTTGCCCACCATTACTGTGACAGTAAAACTGAATTTGGAATTGCTGATGCCCATTAATGCATGAATGGAGATTTGTAACTGCTGTTGGTCAAGTGGTTCAGCAGTGTCTTGTTCCATTTCTTCAGACATTTCAGTGACATAGACCAAATCAGTATCATCAGGGTTCTGTTCTTGCAAGGCCTGAATTTGAGCTAGGTTGCTCATTTTACACACCTTTTTGTGCCCAGGAAACCAAGTCTCCTTGCATTTATAGCAGATACCCTTGAGTCTTGCTTGTTGAATAACAGCCGGAGTGTTATTCATGTTAGTTCTGGGCTGTTCCAGCACCAATGATTTCCTGGCAGCTGTGGGGGGAAACTGGGCAAAATTCCTTCTTGGGGGTTGGGCTTGCTCCATTCTTCTAGCTAGCCATATTGCTCTTTGTAAATCAGCAGGTTCATGACACTGTACATAGTGTTGTATGCTGTCATGCAAGCCAGCTATGAAACTGTTTTTGAAATAGTCATTTGGGAGGGCAGGATTGTCCCTCCTCATGAGATTCAAATGCTGTTCAAATTTGAGAATGTAATCATTGAGGCTGCCTGACTGAGTGAGGGCATGGAATGCTCTGACATTATCACAAACAGAATTTTCGGCAAATCTATCTCCCACATGTCTGCAAAATCTATACCAGGGCAGAGTGTTAGCTTGAAATCCTGTGCCTCTCCACCATTCCATTGCAGGACCAGTGAGGTATGTGACTGCAATTTCTGTTTTACTTTCCGTAGGAGTTCTAGCAGCATCAAAATACATTTCAATGGTTTGTATCCACGAGTCTGTGCCACTTCCATCAAATTCAGGGATGTTCATCTTGGCAGGTTTAACCAGAGCTAGAGGTCTTCGGATATCATTCTGTACTTCTCTGTTGGCCTGAGCATTTCTCCTTATCAGCTCTAATTGAGCCTCTGCTTCAGCTTGAGCATTAGGAGGGAAAGGAGGCAGGGTAACTGGTGGCTGCACTGGTTGTGGAGCTTGCAAAGTCAATCTATGTTCCAACACAGTTTGGACTGGCCTGTTTTGAGCGAAATGTGGGTGTCTGTAGGGGGGCTTGTTACTTCCATCCAGCTGCAGTTCCTTACCAGTGTTGACATCCACTAGAACCGCGGATCCTGCTGTCTCGGGAGTGTGCAAGCCCTCTTCAGGTTTTTTAACAGGGCCCTGTGGTGTTGCATTGATGCTTGTTTCCGGAGCCTCCTGAAGAGCTGGGGGTGGGACATCTCTAGTTTGGGGAAATGAAGTAATGAACTTGTCCAAGCAAGATTGCAGCTCACCCAAGGTCTTTTGCACTGACTGAAAATTGTTTGATACATGTTCTCTGAAATCCAGGAAATCCTTTCTGTCCAGCTCTCTGTTTTGCTGTAAGGTTTGAACATCGAGTTGCAGAGATTGGAACTCCAGAGATTGAGTGTTCGATGAGTCACCTTCTCCCCCCATACTGTGAACTAGGACTTACTCTTGAAGATCCTACCGCCGCCACGCCGCCGCCGTCGCCGCGCCGCCGCCGTCGCCGCGCCGCCAAAAAGTACTCCGGATCCGGGAGGGTGGTGGGATTTTACTACCAAAGCAAGGGGCTTCAATAACCACTAACCTGACCAGACCAGTACCCGAATTTCACCGCCGCCTGCGCCACCTAGAAGCACCGCCGCCGGGATCGAGGGAGAAAAAGAGAATTTTACGGCTCCTCCAACTCTTTTCCGGCCCCCAAATCCAGCTCGCCGCCGAGGATCCAACCTTGCTCTGAATACCAAATGTCAGACCCGAGTTGTCTGACGGACTAAATTCAGAAATCGCACTCAGAATTCACAGACTGTCACTAGCACAGCTTGATTTCAGAGGGAAGTTTTGCTAGGGTTTTGGTTACAAGGAGACCAACCGGGAACACCGGCGGCTAGGGTTTACCCCAAGGGAGAATAATTGATGAGCACGCAGGCTCTCAAAACCTGGCTATATAGCCTTACAAGATTCTAGAAGGTGCGAGAAGCGCACATGGAGGAGAGGGGAGTGGTTGAGCTTTCCAGAGAGATCAACAGCGGCGCCTTGACCACCCAGAGCCATCCGATGGAAGATCAACGCACCACGACTTCTGTAGCTTGCTGAAGCGGTACGAAGCCACCAGGAGCGTTGGATGGAGGATGGACGGTTCCCACAGCTTCACGCCCATGGTGAGGAGTCTGAATTCAACTGAATCACGAAAACAGAGAGAGCATAGCAACTGGATCCTGACAAGGCCTATGCGGCGGAGAAAGGCTCGGTCGATGGCGAGGCGGCGCCATCGCCTGCACGTGACGGCGCAGCGGAGGAGGTCCTGGACGCCCGGCAGGCGCGCGAAGACCTCGCGGAGGACGTCGTCGGCCATTTGGCCGTCGGCGGCGGCGCGTGCACCGGCCATCGTCTCGTCTAGGGGTTCGATCGATGGACGAGTCCGTGGATCTGTCGACGGATGCTTTTTATGTCCCACGAACAATTCACAAAGTGGACGTAGGTACACGGAGACGCGCGATACGGTATGTAAGGGTACGGACGAATCGCGGGACCTCTCGGTTAAAATCCGATTGTATCTCCACTATTCGGGGTTTCTGTGTGCAAATCTAAACAAGCACCACGTATATGTACGCCCCAGGCTATATTCGAGGCATTTTTTTTAATATCAGTACAGACACAAGCGCTCATATACACGCGCATATACTCACCCCCATGAACGCACATCCTACCTCTATGAGCGCCTCCGAAAGACTGAGCCGACATATCATCTTGAGATTTACGAAGTCACCGTAGGCGCCTCTTCGTCGACGGGAGCGTCTCCTTCCACTAAATAAGCAATGCCGGAAATACTGAATAAATCCAGGAATAAATGCGAGCATCGGGATTTGAACTCTGGTGGGCTGGGATACCACAGTCCCTTTAACCATCCAACCACAAGTTTAACTGGTAGAGCTCGAGGTGCAGAGAAAAAGTAAGAGAAGGAGAGACTTGACCCAAGCTTAGGGCATCTCCAAAGCGGACCAGACTGCATAGTCCGGACTATTGGGGAACGTTGCATAAAATAAAAAATTTCCTACGTTCACCAAGATCAGTCTATGAGTTCATCTAGCAACGAGATAAGAGTGCATCTACATACCTTTGTAGATCGCGTGCGGAAGCGTTCAAGAGAACGGGGTTGAGGGAGTCGTTCTCGTCGTGATCCAAATCACCGGAGATCCTAGCGCCGAACGGACGGCACCTCCGCGTTCAACACACGTACGGTCAGCGTGACGTCTCCTCCTTCTTGATCCAGCAAGGGGGGAGGAGAGGTTGATGAAGATCCAGCAGCACAACGGCGTGGTGGTGGATGCAGCAGGGCTCCGGCAGGGCTTCGCCAAGCAACTACGGGAGGGAGAGGTGTAGCAGGGAGGGGAGGGAGGCGTCAGGGTGTTGGTTGCGGCTGCCCTCCCACCCCCCTTTATATAGGGACCCCAGGGGGGCGCCGACCCTAGAGATGGGATATCTAGGGGGCGGAGGCCAAGGGGGGTGGAGTGCCCCCCAAGACAAGTGGAGGCGCCCCCTCCCCTAGGGTTCCCAACCCTAGGCGCAGAGGGGGGCCCAGGAGGGGCGCACCAGCCCACTAGGGGCTGGTTCCCCTCCCACTTCAGCCCATGGGGCCCTTCGGGATAGGTGGCCCCACCCGGTGGACCCCCGGGACCCTTCCGGTCATCTCGGTACAATACCGGTGGACCCCGAAACTTTCCCGATAGCCGAAACTCGACTTTCCATATATAATTCTTTACCTCTGGACCATTCCGGAACTCCTCGTGGTGTCCGGGATCTCATCCGGGACTCCGAACAACTTTCGGTTTGCTGCATACTCATATTCATACAACCCTAGCGTCACCGAACCTTAAGTGTGTAGACCCTACGGGTTCGGGAGACATGCAGACATGACTGAGATGGCTCTCCGGTCAATAACCAACAGCGGGATCTGGATACCCATGTTGGCTCCCACATACTCCTCGATGATCTCATCGGATGAACCACGATGTCGAGGATTTTGGCAACCCCGTGTACAATTCCCTTTGTCAATCGGTACGTTACTTGCCCGAGATTCGATCGTCGGTATCCCAATACCTCGTTCAATCTCGTTACCGGCAAGTCACTTTACTCGTACCGTAATGCATGATCCCGTGACCAGACACTTGGTCACTTTGAGCTCATTATGATGATGCATTACCGAGTGGGCCAGAGATACCTCTCCGTCATACGGAGTGACAAATTCTAGTCTCGATCCGTGTCAACCCAACAGACACTTTCGGAGATACCTGTAGTGCACCTTTATAGTCACCTAGTTACTTTGTGACGTTTGGTACACCCAAAGCATTCCTATGGTATCTGGGAGTTACACGATCTCATGGTCTAAGGAAAAGATACTTGACATTGGAAAAGCTCTAGCAAACGAACTACACGATCTTTGTGCTATGCTTAGGATTGGGTCTTGTCCATCATATCATTCTCCTAATGATGTGATCCCGTAATCAATGACATCCAATGTCCATAGTCAGGAAACCATGACTATCTGTTGATCAACGAGCTAGTCAACTAGAGGCTCACTAGGGACATGTTGTGGTCTAAGTATTCACACGTGTATTACGATTTCCGGATAATAAAATTATAGCATGAATAAAAGACAATTATCATGAATAAGGAAATATAATAATAATCCTTTTATTATTGCCTCTAGGGCATATTTCCAACAGTCTCCCACTTGCACTAGAGTCAATAATCTAGTTACATTGTGATGAATCGAACACCCATAGAGTTCTGGTGTTGATCATGTTTTGCTCGCGGAAGAGGTTTAGTCAACGGATCTGCGACATTCAGATCCGTATGTACTTTGCAAATATCTATGTCTCCATCTTGAACATTTTCACGGATGGAGTTGAAACGACGCTTGATGTGCCTGGTCTTCTTGTGAAACCTGGGCTCCTTGGCAAGGGCAATAGCTCCAATGTTGTCACAGAAGAGGGTGATTGGCCCCGACGAATTGGGTATGACTCCTAGGTCGGTGATGAACTCCTTCATCCATATTGCTTCATGCACTGCCTCCAAGGCTGCCATGTACTCCGCTTCACATGTAGATCCCGCCACGACGCTCTGCTTGCAACTGCACCAGCTTACTGCTCCACGATTCAACATATACACGTATCCGGTTTGTGACTTAGAGTCATCCAGATCTGTGTTGAAGCTAGCATCAACGTAACCCTTTACAACGAGCTCTTCGTCACCTCCATAAACGAGAAACACATCCTTTGTCCTTTTCAGGTACTTAAGGATATTCTTTACCGCTGTCTAGTGTTCCTTGCCGGGATTACTTTGGCACCTTCCTACCAAACTTACGGCAAGGTTTACATCAGGTCTGGTACACAGCATGGCATACATAATAGATCCTATGGCTGAGGCATAGGGGATGACACTCATCTCTTCTTTATCTTCTGCCGTGGTCGGGCATTGAGCCAAGCTCAATCTCACACCTTGCAATACAGGCAAGAACCCTTTCTTGGACTGATCCATTTTGAACTTCTTCAAAATCTTATCAAGGTATGTGCTTTGTGAAAGACCTATGAGGCGTCTCGATCTATCCCTATAGATCTTGATGCCTAATATGTAAGCAGCTTCTCCAAGGTCCTTCATTGAAAAACACTTATTCAAGTAGGCCTTAATGCTGTCCAAAAGTTCTACATCATTTCCCATCAAAAGTATATCATCTACATATAATATGAGAAATGCTACAGAGCTCCCACTCACTTTCTTCTAAACGCAGGCTTATCCATAAGTCTGAATAAACCCAAACGCTTTGATCATCTCATCAAAGCGAATGTTCCAACTCCGAGATGCTTGCACCAGCCCATAAATGGATCGCTGGAGCTTGCATACCTTGTTAGCATTCCTAGGATCGACAAAACCCTCCGGCTGCATCATATAAAGTTCTTCCTTAAGATAGCCGTTAAGGAATGCCGTTTTGACGTCCATCTGCCATATCTCATAATCATAGTATGCGGCAATTGCTAACATGATTCAGACGGACTTCAGCTTCGCTACGGGAGAGAAAGTCTCATCGTAGTCAACCCCTTGAACTTTCCGATAACCCTTAGCGACAAGTCGAGCTTTATAGATGGTAATATTACCATCCGCGTCCGTCTTCTTCTTAAAGATCCATTTGTTTTCTATCGCTTTCCGATCATCGGGCAAGTCTGTCAAAGTCCATACTTTGTTTTCATACATGGATTCTATCTCGGATTGCATGGCTTCAAGCCATTTGTTGGAATCTGGGCCCGCCATCACTTCTTCATAGTTCGAAGGTTCACCGTTGTCTAACAACATGATTTCCAGGACAGGGTTGCCATACCACTCTGGTGTGGAACGTGTCCTTGTGGACCTACGAAGTTCAGTAGCAACTTGATCCGAAGTACCTTGATCATCATCATTAATTTCCTCTCCAGTCGGTGTAGGCATCACAAGAACATTTTCCTGAGCTGCACTACTTTCCGGTTCAAGAGGTAGTACTTCATCAAGTTCTACTTTCCTCCCACTTACTCCTTTCGAGAGAAACTCCTTTTCCAGAAAGGATCCATTCTTGGCAACAAAGATCTTGCCTTCGGATCTAAGGTAGAAGGTATACCCAATGGTTTCCTTAGGGTATCCTATGAAGACGCATTTTTCCGACTTGGGTTCGAGCTTTTCAGGTTGAAGTTTCTTGACATAAGCATCGCATCCCCAAACTTTTAGAAACGACAGCTTAGGTTTCTTTCCAAACCATAATTCATACGGTGTCGTCTCAACGGATTTAGATGGAGCCCTATTTAAAGTGAATGTAGCTGTCTCTAGAGCGTATCCCCAAAATGATAGCGGTAAATCGGTAAGAGACATCATAGATCGCACCATTCCAATAGAGTGCGATTACGACGTTCGGACACACCGTTACACTGAGGTGTTTCAGGCGGCGTGAGTTGTGAAACGATTCCACATTTTCTTAAGTGCGTACCAAATTCGAACTTAAATATTCTCCTCCACGATCTGATCGTAAGAACTTTATTTTTCGATCACGTTGATTCTCTACTTCATTCTGAAATTCCTTGAACTTTTCAAAGGTCTCAGACTTGTGTTTCATCAAGTAGACATACCCATATCTACTTAAGTCATCAGTGAGAGTGAGAACATAACAATATCCTCCGCGAGCCTCAACGCTCATTGGACCACACACATCAGTATGTATGATTTCCAATAAGTTGGTTGCTCGCTCCATTGTTCCGGAGAACGGAGTCTTGATCATTTTGCCCATGAGGCATGGTTCGCATGTGTCAAATGATCCATAATCGAGAGACTCTAAAAGTCCATCAGCATGGAGCTTCTTCATGCGCTTGACACCAATGTGACCAAGGCGGCAGTGCCACAAGTATGTGGGACTATCGTTATCAACTTTACATCTTTTGGTATTCACACTATGAATATGTGTAACATTACGTTCGAGATTCATTAAGAATAAACCATTGACCATCGGGGCTTGACCATAAAACATATCTCTCATATAAATAGAACAACCATTATTCTCAGATTTAAATGCGTAGCCATCTCGCATTAAACGAGATCCAGATACAATGTTCATGCTCAAACTTGGCACTAAATAACAATTATTGAGGTTTAAAACTAATC
Organism: Triticum dicoccoides; assembly: GCF_002162155.2. NCBI lineage: Eukaryota > Viridiplantae > Streptophyta > Magnoliopsida > Poales > Poaceae > Triticum > Triticum dicoccoides. The sequence continues at coordinate 647,185,800 of NC_041383.1, read as the reverse complement.
CCGTAGATAAATGTAGAGGTAGCGTGCCGACGGCAATCACATCGACCTTGGAACCATTCCCGACGCGCATCGTCACCTTGTCCTTCGCCAGTCTCTGCTTATTCCGCAGCTCCTGCTGTGAGTTACAAATGTGAGCAACGGCACCGGTATCAAATACCCAGGAGTTACTACGAGTACTGGTAAGGTACATATCAATTACATGTATATCAAATATACCTTTAGTGTTGCCGGCCTTCTTGTCCGCTAAGTATTTGGGGCAGTTCCGCTTCCAGTGACCCTTCCCTTTGCAATAAAAGCACTCAGTCTCAAGCTTGGGTCCATTCTTTGACTTCTTCCCGGCAACTGGCTTACCGGGCGTGGCAACATCTTTGTCGTCCTTCTTGAAGTTCTTCTTACCCTTGCCCTTCATGAACTTGGTGGTTTTATTGACCATCAACACTTGATGTTCTTTCTTAATTTCTACCTCTGCTGACTTCAGCATTGAAAATACTTCAGGAATAGTTTTCACCATCCCCTGCATATTGTAGTTCATCACAAAGCTCTTGTAGCTCGGTGGGAGCGACTGAAGGATTCTGTCAATGACCGCCTCATCCGGGAGGTTAATGTCCAGCTAGGACAGGCGGTTGTGCAACCCAGACATTTTGAGTATGTGCTCACTGACAGAACTGTTTTTCTCCATCTTACAACTATAGAACTTGTCAGAGACCTCATATCTCTCGACCCGGGCATGAGCTTGGAAAATCATTTTCAGCTCCTCGAACATCTCATATGCTCCGTGTTGCTCAAAACACTTTTGGAGCCCCGGTTCTAAGCTGTAAAGCATGCCGCACTGACCGAGGGAGTAATCATCAGCACGTGACTGCCAAGCGTTCATAACGTCTTGGTTCTCTGGGATGGGTGCTTCACCTAGCGGTCCTTCTAGGACATATGCTTTCTTGGCAGCTATGAGGATGATCCTCAGGTTCCGGACCCAGTCCGTATAGTTGCTGCCATCATCTTTCAGCTTGGTTTTCTCTAGGAACGCGTTGAAGTTCATGTTGACATGAGCGTTGGCCATTTGATCTACAAGACATATTTTGCAAAGATTTTAGACTAAGTTCATGATAATTAAGTTCATCTAATCAAATTATTTAATGAACTCCCACTCAGATTTGACATCCCTCTAGTCATCTAAGTGTTACATGATCCGAGTCGACTAGGCCGTGTCCGATCATCACGTGAGACGGACTAGTCATCATCGGTGAACATCTCCATGTTGATCATATCTTCCATACGACTCATGTTCGACCTTTCGGTCTCTGTGTTCCGAGGCCATGTCTGTACATGATAGGCTCGTCAAGTTAACCCTAAGTGTTTTTGCATGTGTAAAACTGTCTTACACCGTTGTATGTGAATGTAAGAATCTATCACACCCGATCATCACGTGGTGCTTCGAAACGACGAACTTTAGCAACGGCGCGCAGCTAGGGGGAACACTTTCTTAAAATTATTATAAGGGATCATCTTATTTACTACCGTCGTTCTACGTAAAGAAGATGCATAAACATAATAAACATCACATGCAATTATATAGTAGTGACATGATATGGCCAATATCATATAGCTCCTTTGATCTCCATCTTCGGGGCTCCATGATCATCTTCGTCACCGGCATGACACCATGATCTCCATCATCATGATCTCAATCATCGTGTCTCCATGAAGTTGCTCGCCAACTATTACTTCTACTACTATGGCTAACGGTTTAGCAATAAAGTAAAGTAATTACATGTCGTTAAATCATTGACACGCAGGTCATACAATAATTAAGACAACTCCTATGGCTCCTGCCGGTTGTCATACTCATCGACATGCAAGTCGTGATTCCTATTACAAGAACATGATCTCATACATCACAATATATCATTCATCATTCATCACAACTTTTGGCCATATCACATCACATAGCAATTGCTGCAAAAACAAGTTAGACGTCCTCTAATTGTTGTTGCATCTTTTACGTGGCTGTAATTGGGTTCTAGCAAGAACGTTTTCTTACCTACGAATAACCACAACGTGATTTTGTCAACTTCTATTTACCCTTCATAAGGACCCTTTTCATCGAATCTGCTCCAACTAAAGTGGGAGAGACAGACACCCGCTAGCCACCTTATACAACTAGTGCATGTCGGTCGGTGGAACCTATCTCACGTAAGCGTACGTGTAAGGTCGGTCCGGGCCGCTTCATCCCACAATACCGCTGAAGCAAAGTAAGACTAGTAGTGGCAAGCAAGTTGACAAGATTGCCCACAACAGATTTGTGTTCTACTCGTGCAATAGAGAACTACGCATAGACCTAGCTCATGATGCCACTGTTGGGGAACGTTGCATAAAATAAAAAATTTCCTACGTTCACCAAGATCAATCTATGAGTTCATCTAGCAACGAGAGAAGAGTGCATCTACATACCCTTGTAGATCGCGTGCGGAAGCGTTCAAGAGAACGGGGTTGAGGGAGTCGTTCTCGTCGTGATCCAAATCACCGGAGATCCTAGCGCCGAACGGACGGCACCTCCGCGTTCAACACACGTACGGTCAGCGTGACGTCTCCTCCTTCTTGATCCAGCAAGGGGGGAGGAGAGGTTGATGAAGATCCAGCAGCACGACGGCGTGGTGGTGGATGCAGCAGGGCTCTGGTAGGGCTTCGCCAAGCAACTACGGGAGGGAGAGGTGTAGCAGGGAGGGAAGGGAGGCGCCAGGGTGTTGGTTGCGGCTGCCCTCCCACCCTCGTTTATATAGGGACCCCAGGGGGGGCGCCGGCCCTAGAGATGGGATCTCTAGGGGGGCGCCGGCAAAGGGGGGTGGAGTGCCCCCCAAGACAAGTGGAGGTGCCCCCTCCCCTAGGGTTCCCAACCCTAGGCGCAGAGGGGGGCCCAAGGGGGTGCACCAGCCCACTAGGGTCTGGTTCCCCTCCCACTTCAGCCCATGGGGCCCTTCGGGATAGGTGGCCCCACTCGGTGGACCCCCGGGACCCTTCCGGTGGTCCCGGTACAATACTGGTGGACCCCGAAACTTTCCCGATGGCTGAAACTCGACTTCCCATATATAATTCTTTACCTCCGGACCATTCTGGAACTCCTCGTGACATCCAGGATCTCATCCGGGACTCCGAACAACTTTCGGTTTGCTACATACTCATATTCATACAACCCTAGCGTCACCGAACCTTAAGTGTGTAGACCCTACGGGTTCGGGAGACATGCAGACATGACCGAGACGGCTCTCCGGTCAATAACCAACAGCGGGATCTGGATACCCATGTTGGCTCCCACATACTCCTCGATGATCTCATCGGATGAACCACGATGTCGAGGATTTTGGCAAACCCGTATACAATTCCCTTTGTCAATCGGTACTTTACTTGCCCGAGATTCGATCGTCGGTATACCAATACCTCGTTCAATCTCGTTACCGGCAAGTCACTTTACTCGTACCGTAATGCATGATCCCGTGACCAGACACTTGGTCACTTTGAGCTCATTATGATGATGCATTACCGAGTGGGCCCAGAGATACCTCTTCGTCATACGGAGTGACAAATTCTAGTCTCGATCCGTGTCAACCCAACAGACACTTTCGGAGATACCTGTAGTGCACCTTTATAGTCACCCAGTTACGTTGTGACATTTGGTACACCCAAAGCATTCCTACGGTATCCGGGAGTTACACGATCTCATGGTCTAAGGAAAAGATACTTGACATTGGAAAAGCTCTAGCAAACGAACTACACGATCTTTGTGCTATGCTTAGGATTGGGTCTTGTCCATCACATCATTCTCCTAATGATGTGATCCCATTATCAATGACATCCAATGTCCATAGTCAGGAAACCATGACTATTTGTTGATCAACGAGCTAGTCAACTACAGGCTCACTAGGGAAATGTTGTGGTCTAAGTATTCACACGTGTATTACGATTTCCGGATAATACAATTATAGCATGAATAAAAGACAATTATCATGAACAAGGAAATATAATAATAATGCTTTTATTATTGCCTCTAGGGCATATTTCCAACACGGACGTGTTGTGCTATTCAACGCGGGCCTGTATCGGTCCGTCGAGCGGTCTGGGCGTATTTTTTCCCGTCAAACCCGAGATAAAATGAGGAGGGGTTTACGGAAGTCCAGACAGCACACACGTAGGACTCCGGCACCCCCGACCCACCCAAAACCCCTCCCAGACCTCGCGCTTCCATTCTCCTATTTTATTTCCTTTAGTATTTTTCTCTTGCCTTTGCCGCCGCTCCACCATCCCGGCCGTCACGGCACACCCCTGCCGGAACTCGAAGAGTCTGCCACTTCCAACTGTACACCCGGGCTCCAAGCTCCTTCTCCTCCGCCGTTGTTCCACACCTCTGCTCCGACCGTCACGCATGTACAATTCGCTCCTATGGTGCTCACCATGCCCGGCAACTGTTCAGTGAATTGCCCCAGCTAATTTTTTTGTCCCTTCTTCTTTGAATTCGGATATGGAGTACATATACAATCACTATGTTGAGTCGTCCGACGGCTTGTCCCGACAAGGACTACATAGATGAGACGACGATGATGCAGGCAGTGCTTGCAGACACAGAGCGTGCGAAGGAGCATGTTCTCAGTTTCAAGGGATTGATCAAGGGTCATCGAGTGCACAACACAACCGAGCGCACGGCCATTTGACGCTGCTGGACGACTACTTTGCTCCCGATGGCCTTGTCGATGACAATTTTTGCCAGCGGTTTCAGATGCGCAAAAATGTCTTCGATCGTCTCTACCATGGCCTCTGGTCCTTTGATGATGACTTCATCTTGAAGAAGGACGTCGTGGGAAGGATTAGGTTCTCTAGTTACCAGAAGTGTGCGGCCGCACTACGGATGCTTGCATATGGCACGACTGCTAATTCATGGGACGAGTACCTATGGATGTCTAAGAGCACACGCGGAGATGCAATGGTCAGGTTTGCAACTGCCATGGTCGAGGTATTTGGACCTTAATATCCGAGGGAACTAACTACACAAAGAGGCTCTTGGGGATCTCGGAAGCAAGAGGGTGGCCAGTTTTGCTCGGATCATTTGACTGCATGCATTAATGAAAGAACTGCCCAAAAGCTTTGCAAGGGCAATATCAGGATCATGTCAAGAAGCCGTCCATCATTCTCAAAGTAGTTGAATTAGAGGATCTTTAGATTTGGCATGCTTTTTTTGCATGTCTTGGTCTTAGAATGACATCAACGTGATGCAACAATCACCATTGTTTGCTCGGCTGACTGAAGGAAAAGCCCCTTCTTGCCACTATACTGTCAATGCGCATGCGTGCAACATGGGCTACTATCTGCTTCACGGTATCTATCATCCTTGGGCTACCTTTGTGAACACCATCTCTAACCAAGTTGGTCAGTAAAAGTCTCACTTTGCCCAAAGACTAGAAGCAACTAGAAAGGATCTTGTGAGGGCTTTTGGAGTTCTGCAGGCATGTTTTGCAGTTGTTCGTGGACTTGCCAAACAATAGGATTCGAAGACCTTGTGGGAGGCGATGACCTATTGTGTGATCATGCACAACATGATCGTGGAGGATGAGAGGGTGAGGATGCTGCCGCAACTCTTAAATTTGAGAACATGGATGGTCCTATCGAACTTCACGACCAAAATCTGGCCACATTTGAAAAGTCTGTTCAAACACAAATGATAAGTGCCACACGTGTGGCACAAAGCAATCCGGCTCTCGCGTTTTTTACCATTAAAGTTGTGATAAAAGAAAAAAATACACTAAAACTTGCCATCCGAAAGGAAAGTTTTCATGCTTAACAGCTAAAGTTTCCATCCCCGTATCACTAAACTTGCCATCAAAATCATTCGAAATTTCCATGTGTTCGTGCCACACATGTGCACTTATGAGGGTCAAATGCATCAACCAATTCAACATCGAGCAACACTCATGAGCAACTGAAGGAAGATCTGATTGAGTATTTATGGGCGGTTAACGGGGACAACAATGTTGGAGTGTAATATTTGAACTTTTTTAATAAGAACTACCGCCGGCTTCCGCATCAGTGTCCGCGGACGAATGCTGGAGCAAATTTGTGGGTCAACATTGAAGATGTCCTTACACTTCTTTTTAACATTATTACAAGCTTACACTTTGCAACAAATGAGGGAACCGAAAAGGATATGTTCCTTCAAACAAATGGTATATAAACAGCAGTAGCTAAACAAAAATAGCAGGCATGCTTTTCCATCTTGTTTCTTGAATCTAGCAACAATACTTCATCTTGTAATCAAGATATGTATATTACTTATTACACCAACCATCGAAAAACTAGCTAGCAAGCGGTACTCCTACTTACATACCCTTATTGCACTATTATTTTCTTTGTTAGATAGCGTTGAATCAATCTATATTTGCATCTGCCCTGGAGGTGAGCAACATACGACGAACAAATACCCAATCCATCTCGTAGAGCACTGGTGGAGTTTCTTGACATATCCTGCCATATTGGCGACCGTCGCAAAAACTACAACTGCAATAGTATTGCTGGGAACCACCTGGTGGCCTGGTCAATTTCATCGCACTTGAGGGTAACCCGCACCTTCTCCCTACTCTTGAGGTCAAAAATGAATAAGGCGCCACCTTGCTCGATGAGTAAAGCACCTTTGCTCTCAGCAAAAAAGGCAATGTCTGGTCTCTCGGTCCGGAGATTCGCCAGGTAAGAGTGTAGCCAACGACCCTCCCCCTCACCTATGTGATGATCACGATCGTCTTGTTTTTGTTTGGTCCAAAGCTCCGGCACACCATCATCTTGTGTATTAAAAAGCGAAAGCGTTCCTTCCCCGGTGATACACAGCAGAGGAGGTCGTTGATATGGCAAACCGGCGTCGATTTTGATCGGGATCTTTGTCAAAGAGACTTGTTTCATGGTAGCACTTATGTTGAGGGTGTAGAGCTCTGTGTAGTCCCTGTATAACCAGTGCACAACGCCACGGGCGACGACACCAGCACCGGGACCACACCTAGTGAGGTCTCGCTGGTACTTGATGGGCACGCTCCAACTCCGTGTGGCTGGGTAGTACATATAGGCGAACACAACACCATAACCCCTGTACGTCACTAGCACTTGCCAACCCTGATATTTCAAGGCGGTGTGGTCTGCGCTGGTGAGAATTGCCCAGCCGGTTGGACTATCAGAGATTCCAGGTAGGTCGATTGGAGGCGATGGGAGGAGATGCGTACGGTTGTCAATCAGTGGGCGGCACACCGCCAGACGAAGCTTGTGACGATGATCTGTGTTGGCAGGCAACATGATGCCTAGGAGGAGAAAGCCACGGCGCGACGCCAATGGCCTCGCGTCGTTGAAGAGCCCATCGTCATCGGCAACAAACGACGTCAGGTTGGCATGCGCCGAACCGGCCTGAAGGCTTAGGAACTTCGGAGGGCTTCGTGGTTTTCCCTTCAACGGCTCAACTTTGTCGCGATCAAGCCATATGTTTTGGGTGAAGATCCCAGCTAGCATGGACGGGCGGTGGGCGTTCTCCGCCGGGTCGGTGATGAGGCGGCGCCATCGCCAGCAGGTGACGGCGCAGCGGAGGAGGTCCTGGACGTCGGGCAGGCGCGCGAAGACCTCGCGGAGGACGTCGTCGGCGATCTGGCCGCCGGAGCCTACGCGTGGATTGGACATCGTCTCGTCTAGGGGTTCGGCCGATGCATGTATGGATGCGTGGATCTGGTGATGGAGGCGTCGGTTGGTTCCAAAAACAATTCACGATCGAACTCTGATTTTATCTCTACAGTTCTATATAACGCAACGATGCGGTGTTGGTTTGGGCTTTTGAGTCAATATAACAGGGTACTTATAGGCTTATATATATGGCACGCGTGCAAGTCCAAGAAGCCCAGAAGCCTGCCATCTGTTGCTCAAAAAAAAAAAGAGCCTGCCATCTTCTTCACTAATGTACGTCACGGGCTCACGGCCGTAAGCCTGGCAGCAATGGCTCCATCGCCTCTTTCTCGCCGCGCCTTGCCGTGGTCGATCCGAGCCTCTACACTCATGACTCATCACAACGACATCGCTGAAGTATGATGAGTGCATGGCTGAAATCTGAATGCATCATCGCCCTTAAAACTCACGAATATTCCGATGGAAACCGGTGGTGTCGACAACCTCAAGATGGACGCGAGGCACCTGAGGACATAGATATATATATCTTGCGATGCATGTATACTTTTACATTTTTCTTTTTCTCAATCCAACGACAACAATTCATTTTATAATCAACTTATGCATATAACCGGCCCATCTAGAAAAGTACCACTAATTTCTATTCCTCTTGCACTATTCTTTCTTTAGATAATATCAATTTAATCTACACTTGCCTCTTCAACAGAAGAGATAAGAAACATACGACTACGACGACTACATACCATTCTAATGTCCACTGCAGAAATTACTAGCGCAATGCTCTACTGGAAAGCAACTCATGCCCTAGCATGGTGAGTTTCCTCACCGCCAAGGTTAATCCACACCTCCATATTGTTGAGGTTGACGGTGATGAAGGCACCACCTTTATCTCGAAATAGACTTTCGCCCCGCTCTATATATAAAGCAATTATTGAACAAAGTACACGGCCGATTGATACAAGATGATGAGGTAGCCCACATACAATGCCGATCCTAATATAGCTGGATCATATGCAGACCTACTACGTTACAGAATGAGAGCATTGGGAGCACCGAGTGCAACGCCACACACATGCCTAAACACCTAGTTCCACGACAATGCCCCCGGGAGGGAAAACTGCGCAAGCGCGCCGCTGTCGAGTCCAGAAGGAACTAGGGGCTTCACCCGTAACCCTTGCACGAAGAGGAGCAACACAACGATGTCTTCAGGAAGAGAGCGGCGCCCGAAAGCGGCGCCGTCGTCGGCGACAAAGTGCAGAACTTTCGCTCGGCAGCTCCCCCGTGCCACACGAGGTCTTCAGGACAAGCGCAACGAGATCAGCGTCCCAGCTCTGGATCAGGGCGGCACCACTGCCAAAGACAGGGAGAACACCTGAGCCATCCATCGCTACCCTCCTGCCGCCCGCACGGCCAAGGAGAGAGCCATCATCACTGACATGGTGCCTGCCGGAAAGCCAACCATGTGGACTGCCATCCAAAGCCGCCACTCCGGCATCCATGTCCAAGCCACCACCATCCGTCCACATCAGGGAGCACCAACCTTGGAAGGAGGAAAGAAAGGGGTCTCCTTTCATTCCTAGCCTGACATCATTCACGGGATCTGGGTCGATGCTCCCATAGTAGGGGGCATCCACGCCTGCATTCCCAGCCAGTACCGGTGGACCAGGAGGGACACAACCCCGTGACTATCGACGGCCACAGCCGAGCCCGCTCGCGCGACGCCTCAACCATGGTCACCGGCACTCATCTGCCCGATAGCATAGAGGAGACCCGACCACCACCACCGTCCACCATGCCCGCGAGGAGAGCACGAGCATCACCCGTAGGCACACCCCGGGCCAAGCCCTACCTCTCCTACCCGAAGCACAAGCTTTGATCCGCCCAGGGCCCAGATCTAGCCCGCCCGAGTATGAACCCTAGATCTGTACCTATCGGCGGTACACATCCAGGAGAAGGAGGGCGCCACCGCCACCTCGCACCACCCGAAACACCACAATCGCTGCGCCGGAGCCCTCCGAAGTCAGCACCACCGCCCTGCCTACACATAGCCACGCCAAGAAAAAGCAGAGCCCATAAACTCTAGGACTAAGTCCGCAGGCGAGGCGTAGCCACCAGCCGAAGCCCCCTCGGCCCGCGTCGCCTGCCAGCCAGCCGGCCGCCGCGACCAGGCATGCACCACCTGCATCACCCCACACGGCCCGTGCCGCGAGCAGCAGCTATTGGCCGGATCTGGCCTGGCCTCCCCCGCCACCACAGCCGCCCCCACGTGCCCCGCCACCATCCACGCCGCCCGAAGCGCAGCAGTCGCGCTGTCGCCTGCCCAGTCGCCCAGCGCTCCACCACGCCGCGACGTCAACATCCGCGCGACGCCCAGCATCCGCGCCATGCCCAGGCCGGAGGAGTTGCGCTGCGCCAGCCCTTGAGGCGAGGGAACAAGGAGGCCCCGCCGCCACCGGCTTTGGCCGGGCTTTGCCCGACCGAGCCCCTGGGCGGCGGTGGAGGGAGCGGGAGAGGGAGGGGAGTCACTGGCGGCAGCGGATCTAGAGTCCTCCTCGGTCACCGCGCGGGGGCGACGTGGGAGGGGGAGCAGGCGGGTGGGAGGGGGGTCAAAGTCCAGGCATCACCTTTCTTGAGGAGTAAAGCACATCTTCTCTCTGCAAAGAAGACTATGTCTAGTCTCTTGCTCCCCAGATCCATCAGCTCAGAGTGTAGCCATCCTCCCTCACACTCACTGTCATGATCACTGTTGTTTTGTTCTTGCTTGACCCAAAGCTCTAGCACACCATCATATCTTATATTAACAGGTGAAAGCCTTGCATCGCCGCCACGGCATGCCACCATGACTTTGATCGGAATCTTGGTCCAAGAGACATGTATTTTGACAGCGTTTATGTTGAGGATGTAGAAGATTGTCCCGTCCCTGTACCCATAAACTGTGTGATCAACACTATTGTAATCGAGGTCTTCTGTCCATATTGTTAAAGAAGAGATGACTACAGAGAGTTGAGACCCAATGGTTAAGTGCCATTTTGAACACAACATTATATAATAATGAGAACAAGTGTTTGGCCGATTTTGTACAGAATTTCAGCAGCAAAACGAATCCAAACAATATTTTCCATCAAAGAACAATAAATTACAACTCTTATTAAGCACAACCATGCATACTCAAGGTTATGCAACATAAGTATTTTAAACCTCATTTAGTCCTAAAAATATTCAAAGAGTAAATAAATTAATCCAGTTACCATTCTAAGAAATTTAGAGTTGAATTTGGGGCTAAATGAAGACTTAACAAGCAGAAGTACCAACGAAGTAATCTGCATGCCTAAACCAAAACCAAGATGCACCAAAGGAAGTTATTACTTCTAAAAAAAGCCTATTGACATACTTTTGTGCAAAGCATGGCAATAGAAAACAGGTTCAGGAGACGTATATAATACCCGGGAAAGAAGTAAAAAAAGAACCATCTTAATCAGCATTCAAACAACAGATGAACTAATAACCATCAAAGAGGCTATTCTCATCAATGCACTCAGTGCAACTTAAGCTTATAGGTTGAAAATGGGCCAAGCTATTAGACCGTTAGTTCAATTTTCAAGTGTTCAGAAGATGAAAGCTGCCCACACTGCGAGTGAAGGAAATGCTCAGTCATATCATCAGTATGCTAAGAATACTGAAAATACATCATCGAGTAACAAAACTGAAAGAAATCACAGCAGAAATGGAGCAGCGGGTTGTGTTCATTGAGAGTAAAGAGACTGGACTGATAAGAAGTTTGGCCAGAGACCTGAACAAACTCAACTGAACTTGATCATGTGTTTGTTGTATCCAACAGAAGGCCTCAGCCCTCAGAGACGCAATGTGTGCAACTTGTCACTTCATTAGAGTCAGTACAAACTCACAGTTGCTCTACCTTCAAAGAACTTGTATCCCCATGAACTTGTTATGGGTGCCATGTGTGGCTTTTACACCCTCCAAACATCTCTTATATCCCCATGAACTTGTTTGAGTAATAAATAAAGCGTGTTTAGACTAAAAAAAAGGTACAAACTCACAGTTCCATCACCGGCCAATCCATGATGAAAAGAATACGGTTGGTAAAGCAGCAAATGAAGATGCAGTACTAGTACTACGGCAAAAAGAAGAACATGTTATCCTTGGCCTCAGCAATATACAGCTTACAGCACAAGCGTGTTAGATATTTTAATTATACAGGACATCGTCGGCCAAAGAACAGCAGAGGTTTCAGAAAAAAAAAAGAGAGAAATGTAGCTTGGACACAAAGAGGAGTAGCTCAAGTTTAAATGCAACTCAAACAAGAATCAAGATAACTGAGATTAGGAGAAGGCCTCATGTATGCATTAGCGTTCTATCTTGCACTTCATGTAACTCAAATGGTAGAGTTGTGAGTAGAATTCACCGTTCCATCACTGGCCAGTGCAGCAAAAGGAAAACAAATATTGTTTCACAGTTTTAAGGAGGGCAAACCTCGGATCAGTAGCACGACAGGAAATAATTAAGCAACCACAATGACTAGTAACAGCTAGCTAGCATGAGTGCTTCAGTACAACTTCGACAAGTTTACATGTTGCCAATGGAGAGAGACCCCAATTGTTCAAACGTAGTACTGTAGGTCCAATGGCACTTGGGGAAAAGAAGACAGTCACAAATGAACGTAGCACTGTACAAAAGAGAAACAACTACACAAGTAGCACTGTAGGTCCAAAACACCTTCAGTGGCCTCAGAGCGCATTAGTTTGTGTTTTGCACTTCATGTAACTACTCACTGGTGAGAGCTCGAGTTATGAGCGAATCCCGGAATAATGTCCATCACAGGCGTATTAATCCCTAATTAAGAAGCGAAATGAGTAGTTCTAGTGGAATGTCACATGCTTGAATGTCCAACATAACCAAAAGAAATACTAGATCAGTACAATACTGAATGACGGCGCTCGCTTGCGAGGGGGGTGCGCAGGGATGGGACAACGACGTTGAGCACGGACGTCGGGGGGAGAAGGTCGTCATACCTGTCTCTCGGCGCCGATCTTGGGGACCTGGTCGGCTTCAAGACCAGTGAAGACCTGTAACCCGAAACAAAACAACAAACACACGCCCACTCCGCGCGATGGACAAATGCTGCTGCTGCGCGTTGAGATTCCAATGGTCACAAAATATGATCTGAAGCCAAATGAAAATCATGCCAACAGATCTTTAGCAAATCTGTAGATATAAAATTGAAAACAATATGGCTATTTCAAGATTGTCAAAAATTTCTCAAATCACACGCATAAATCACAGCTAAGAATGATGTAACGAAGCAAAACGTCCACTTGACAATTAATAATTCAGTTTCACAGGTAATCACGCAGGAATAAACGACGTTTAGACTCCAGAATATTTACGACCACTAGCACTACGACGATATAGAAAAGGCAGCGACATACGATGATACGAAGTCTCAAAAAAGAAAACACGAATACTAAGCTTTCTATTTTCTACTCAAAAGCCCACTGGTTCTCCTTGCGGATCTCCGCCTCCTCCTCGGGTGTGAAGTCATTCTTGATGTTGAAAGTCTTGCGGATCTCCTCTGGGGTCTTGCCCTTGATCATGTCTGCAACAGTCTGGCAAGTAAGGTCGAGCAATCCCTTGATGTTGAGGTAGTTTGCAGCCAGGATGAGGTCGAAGAGGGTGTTCTGGTCGACCTTGATGAACTCGGCGTCAAAGCTCTTGAGGTCCTCGGCGGGGGCTGCGGCGGCAGTAGAGGTGGTGGAGCTGGCGTCGGCGGCAGCGCTGGAGTCGGCCGGTTTGGGGCTGGCCTGGACGTGCTTCTTGCAGTACTCGATGATCTTGGAGAGGATCTTGGAGTCGACGTTGGGGAGCGGGATGCCGTTGTCGGCGCAGTCGTCCTCGATCATGTGGCGGATGGTCTGCGACTCCATGGCGACTGCCTCCTCGACCTGAAATTCCTCACCGTCCGAGCTCTTGCACCACCGGACTCGCGGGCTATGCCTACGGCCCAGGGCCGTCGGCATAGGTCCATTGCCGTCGGCATAGATCTATGCCTACGGCTGCCGTCGGCATAGCCCCGTCGGCGTAGATCACGTCAGCGTAGATGTGTCAGACCGTCGGCGTAGTATAGCCGTCGGCATAGGAGCACATGCCGACGGCCGTGGGACAGCCGTCGGCATAGTTTAGCCGTCGGCGTTGTTTTCCATCTAACGGCAACGGAGGGCGCCGTCAACAGCGCTGGCGATTCAGGGGACGACACGTGGCGCATGTATGCCGACGGCTTGGCCGTCGGCATAGATTTCCATCTTTGCCGACGGCTATGCCGACGGCCAAGCCGTCGGCATACCTGCGCCACGTGTCGTCCCCGGCTTCTCCTGGCGGCAGGTGGAAATCTATGCCGACGGCTTTGCCGTAGGCATATCTCTGCCACGTAGCAGCTCCTGGTTTCTCCTGGCAGCAGGGCTATGCCTACGGCAAAGCCGTCTGCATAGTTTTTCATATATGCCTACGGCTTTGCTGTAGGCATAGATGTGCCACGTGGCAAGCCCTGGTAACTCCTGGGCGTATATATGCCGACGGCTTTGCCGTAGGCATAGTTTTTTTTGTTTTTTTTTATTTTCCCTGTTTTCTCTTTTCCAATTCATTTGACAGCATTTCAAAACGGAACAATATGAAATTATGCAGAAATATGACAATTCATCATGTGAACATACTCAAGTTCATCTAAACATACTCAAGTTCACCATCATCATCTAAACATACTCAAGTTCATCACATCATCTAAAGATCATCACCGATGGAAGTTCATGAACATAAAAGTAGTGCAAGACATGAAACATGATAAAAGTAGGAATATGAAAGGCATGGCACGATGGCCACATGCACGGAATCATCAAGCAAGAGCACCCCCGCCAAAACCACCACCTCCGCCAAAACCACCACCACCACCTCCGCCAAAACCGCCATCGCGACCACCACCACTCTGCCAGATCGGAGTGACTGGGGTCGACGGAGCAGGAGTCGAGCCACCGGTCCCCTACATGTTTCAGAAAAGATTCTAACGGTAAATATGATATGATAGTGTTTCATGAACGAGAACTAGTTTGCTAGTAGTTAGGCAAATGTACTAACCGGACCATCACTGCCTAGTGCCACCCATTCATCGAACGTGGGCACGTGTGGGGGTTCTCCCGCAGGTGGTGGTGGGGGTCCCATTTGTGGTGGATCCGTGCGGTTAGTCCAAGACGCCAACATAGCCTGAATGTTAGTTAAACAAGCAAACTAGAAGATTAGAAGGAATGAAAGTGCAAAAATTTAGGTTGGTTTTAAGAGGGCAAAACTAACCGTCATCATCTGACGGTTGTAATCATCATTTGCCTTCACTCGTTTCAAGTACTCCCGCACCTCGAGATTCCTATGCTCGACAAACTCCTTATATGCCTACATAATTTAGGTTGTTTCTAAGTGAGCAATGCTGAAAATAAACTGAGAATGCAAGATAGAAAAAGATAAAGAGGAAGTACTTACAGCATGCTGGCGGGCTAAGGGAGTCTGTGAACGCCCCGTACTCTCTAACTGGCTCGGGTTGCTAGCCCGAAGCCGTGTGTACGAGATCGAAGGAGTGATCAAGCCATTGAAACACGGATACCGGCCATTCTTCTTCCCCTGGATGGCCACCACCGCCGTGTCGTCGATCTGAGACTGGGCGACCTCAGCAACAGGAACATCCGGATGCAACTCCTGATAGTGATGAATGTAAGACCCCAGGTGCTCCTCGGTCTTGCCGTAGTACTGGCTCTCGCCCTCCTTGCGATGACTCCGCTCGTGGGCCAGCTTCCACGACTCCATGTCTGAGAGCGGCCTCTTCAACTTGTCCTCCTACAACGTCAAATAGAAGTCAGCCATACATAAGAACATGACGTAAAGAAGAACAAAAATACATCATGCACATAGATATACCTTCATGGCCTTGAAGCCCCAGTGGTTCCTGTTTCCTTGGCCGTGTGTCCCTCGTCTCCACGGTTAGCCCGGGCCTTGATGCTCTTGGCAGCAAACTCTGCATCGGCGCCGAGCCACCTATCCATCAAACTCGCCCATCCG
Organism: Triticum dicoccoides; assembly: GCF_002162155.2. NCBI lineage: Eukaryota > Viridiplantae > Streptophyta > Magnoliopsida > Poales > Poaceae > Triticum > Triticum dicoccoides. The sequence goes on along the minus strand of NC_041383.1, from coordinate 647,169,996 downwards.
TCATGCCTTCCATAGCACCAACGAGGAACAACCTATGCAAATTTTGGAAGCATGACATGTCAGCACGAAACATATAGTTGACTGCTTGAAACAATGAAAAGTTAGTAATAGTTACCATCATGAACTGCTCCTTGCTCAAGGTAAGTCGTAGCTTCTGCGCTTGAGTTTTGGGCATCTTTTGTTGCAGGTAGTAGTGGTAGTACTGCGAGACGGCAACCCAGCGCACCTCGTACTGCAACTGACGAGCTTTCTTCTTCGCAGCCGCAAGCAAGACCACGTCGGCTCTGGCCTTGTGCTCGTCAAGAACTCTATAGAGTTGCTGCAATCATGCAAAAACCAGAAGCAAACAAGGCATGAGTTGAGTGATTCAATGATAAACTATGAACGAAACTGAAGACAAGTGATTCAGAAGAGAACTTACCCAAAATTTGGTGATCACGGCCTTAGCGGTCGTCCCGTACTCCGCGTTGCTGCAAGCCTCGTAGTGGGCCCAACTCGTGGCCAAAACCCGCTGTTGCGGGTCCCTGTCTGGCCGCGGGCAGAATAGGCCAGGCCAAAACTCCTTCAACAGGACAGTGATAAGGCCGTCTGGTTTACGGCCCTTTCCGTGAAGGATCCAGTTTCTGCAAAAGAATCAAATGATTGCCATGTGTACAATAAGAAAATGTTGTCATGTGTTGAAAATATGATTGAGAGGCACTTACTCTGTCCCCACAGGTTCAATGAGCCACTTGTGCTCCTCGATAAAAGGTGGTGTAGGTAGTCCGGCATTACCACGCAGCCACCCCTGCGAAGAACCCGGTGGCAAGTCACCCCACAACGCGGGATCAACCTCCCCTCCACCCTCCTCGGCCTCCTCCTCACCCTCCTCCTCGGCCTCCTCCTTCTCACCCTCCTCCTCGGCCTCCTCCTCCTCGCCATCAGGAACATACTCCTCCTCCTCAGACTTAGAAGGTGCCTCTGTATAGGAGGGCATCAAAGAAGACCCTCCTATTTCAGACACGGCCCGGAGTTTTTTGCCCCGGTTGCCTCTCCCCCCACCTCCTCCTCCTCTAGGGGCTCTCCCCCCACCGCCTCCTCCTCTAGGGTAATTCTTTGGACAAACATGTATTTTCTCATAGTCCATCGAGAGCGCCTTCATGATTTTCTTCGTACCGTACATGGTTTTCGGCAGTTCATGGCCCTCAGGCAGGCTGTTAGCCCATACTCCCAGAAATGCTTCGAAGCAACCTCGGCTACAGCCGTACTCAGCCTTGACTGCCATCAGTTGCGAGATGGCATCCAGCACAGACAGCTTGGCACCCTCATAGAGAGGTTTCTTTGACGAGGCCAAGATTTCCAGGAAGGCCTTTGCGGTTTCCTCCGGCTCCTCCGGTTCATTCGCTGAATGTGACGGAGGTGTCGGCTGTGCAGCAAAGACATCATCTAGCATGTCTCTAACCCCATCGTCCTCATAACCAGCGACGCGTTGTCGTATCACATCCTCTCTACCACGGTCCCGCTGGGCAAAGTTTATCGGCATATTAAAGTTGGGCATAAATCCATGCGTGCGAAGGTGCTTAGTCATC
>NC_041383.1:647164996-647166845 GCF_002162155.2 Triticum dicoccoides | reverse complement strand
AGGTCGGGGTGGGGGGTGCGGCGGCGGCGTAGGTCGGGGTCGGGGGGTGCGGCGGCGGCAGCTCGGGGTGTGGGGAGACAGTGAGTGGATGGGGGGTAACGCGAGTGGATAAGGTCAACTATGCCGACGGCTAAGCCGTCGGCATAGCTCAGGGCGCCACGTGGCACCTATGCCGACGGCTTAGCCGTAGGCATACTTTTTTTTCTTTTTTATTAACCACGTCACCGATCCGCGTACAAGCTTCCCTATGGCCGCAGCTATGCCGTCGGCATATTTTTATTTTTACTTTTCTTATTTTGTATAAATTTTATAATGTTTTCTTATTTTTTTATAAATATTTTAATGTTTTCTTATACATATTTTTTACATGCAGAACATTATTTAAAATGTACCATACATTTTGTTTAATGATTTGAAACATTATTTTTAATGACATGATCTTTTTTTATATTGTACAACAATTTTCTAAAATATCACGTATATTTTTTTCTATGGTCTCGTGAAAGGTGATACATAGGAGAGCAACTGACTGAGGGGTACCGTTACCGAGTGCCTGATCCGGTAACTATGCGAGTGCCTGATCCGTCTACTACCGTGTCATCGTCGTCCGTTAAGGGGGGCCACGCCCAGGAGACGCGTGCCGCCTCTTCGGACATGCCACCACACCACCCCGCATGTATGAGGGCCCGGTGCGACGCTCCGGTGGCATTGCTACCCCCCCAGGGCCCCCGACCCGCCTAACCCTGTAGCATTTGACCACGGGATCTAGCCCTTTGACTTTGCACGGACGGGTTTTGACCAGTGGACCTCTCACCCGGTTGTGTTAGGTCAGCCCATAGGAACACTTTGGAGCAACATCCGGGCCAGACCCACAGCAAGATCCCCTCCGTGTAGACCCGACGCGTCCGTTTCCCCCCTCCAGGTGCCGGCGGTGGCGCCGTCCGTGAGGGGGGCCAAACCCCGGAGACGCGTGTCGCCTCTTCGGACATGCCACCACACCACCCCGCATGTATGAGGGCCCGGTGCGATGCTCCGGTGGCATTGCTACCCTCAGGGCCCTCGTCCCGCCTAGCCTTGTAGCGTTTGACCACGGGATCTAGCCCTTTGACTTTGCACGGACGGGCTTTGACCAGCGGACCTCCCCACCCGGTTGTGTTAGGTCAGCCCATAGGAACACCCCAGACACACGTGCTGGGCGTTTGCAACCACCACAACACTTCCAAGCTCGTGAGAGGCCGCCTACGCAAGATTTGGCGGCATGCTAGCCCCCGGAGGCCGCCGGCCACAGCCGTAGACGCGCGAAGGGCAATCCGCGTAGAGGGAATTTTTCGGATACTTCTCCATCACCAAAAATTATGAAAAAAATATTATCGTTCCTATAGCACATGTGCCCACGTCGTGCAAAAAAACTCATGATTTTATCGCGCTCCGAGTATTTAATAATATTCACGCCGCATAGTTACCGCAGAATGGCTACTACCGTGTCATCGCCGTCCGTGAGGGGGGCCACGCCCCGGAGACACGTGCCGCCTCTTAGGACATGCCACCACACCACCCCGCATGTATGAGGGCCCGGTGCGATGCTCCGGTGGCATTGCTACCCTCCCAGGGCCCCCGTCACGCCTAACCCTGTAGCATTTGACCAAGGGATCTAGCCCTTTGACTTTGCACGGACGGGATTTGACCAGTGGACCTCTCCACCCGGTTGTGTTAGGCCAGCCCATAGGAACACTTTGGAGCAACATCCGGGCCAGACCCACAGCAAGATACCCTCCGTGTAGACCCGACGCGTCCGTTTCCCCCCTCCAAGTGCCGGCGGTGGCGCCGTCCGTGAGGGGGGCCAAACCCC
>NC_041383.1:647149815-647164514 GCF_002162155.2 Triticum dicoccoides | reverse complement strand
CCTCTTTGAACATGCCACAACACCACCTCGCACATGTATGAGGGTCCGGTACGATGCTCCGGTGGCATTGCTACCCCCCCAGGGCCCCCGTCCCACCTAACCGTGGAGCGGTTGACCACGAGATCTAGCCTTTTGACTTCCCACGGACGGGCTTTGACCAGTGGACCTCTGCACCCGGTTGTGTCAGGTCACCCGTAGGGACACCCGGGAGCAACATCCGGGCCAAACCCACAGCTACATCCACCGTGTAGACCCGACGCGTCCGTTTCCCCCCTTCAGGTGCCGGCGCCGTCCATGAGGGGGGCACACCGCGGGCGTGAGGGGGGTCACACTCTGGAGACGGGTGTCGGGCGTTTGCAACCGCCACAAAACTTTTGTCAGCATAGCTGTTTTTGATTTTAATAAAATATAATGATCTATATTCAAAAGAACATGACCGCACATTATTAACGTGCTCGAAAAAATACAAACCATATATATATATATATATTCATAATATATGAAAAAAAATACAAACTACATATATATTCATATGTATGTTTATATTTAACATGCTACATGTTAGTTTATATAATAATACATAAAAAAGCTTAAAAAATACATATGAAAAAAAAGTCTACCTATGCCGACGGCTATGCCGTCGGCATAGAGACGGCCAGGTTTTAGGCTGCGGGCGGCGTGCCGCGGATCGCTGACGTGGCATGTATGCCGACGGCAGCCGTCGGCTTAGCTCATGGACGGTGCGGCGCAGATCTGTGACGTGGCATGACGATATATGCCGACGGCCGGCCGTCTAGGCCGTCGGCAGAGATTTGACGACATTAGCCGCTGGTCACGGGCGGGGTCGCCGGGCCCACGGTTATGCCGACGGCCTGGTTATGCCGACGGCTACTGTCGCCATGTTCGCAGCTGGGCCGACGACATATGTATGCCGACGGGTGCCGTCGGCTTAGCTCGTGGTAGCCCGACGGCCAAGGTACGCCGACGGCCAAGACGTGGCTGTCGGCATAGCGCAAAGTAGGCCGACGGCAGCCGTCGGCATTGATTTGGCCGTCGGGGTAGGGCCAGTTTCCGGTAGTGTGAGCGTGATCATCTTCTTCTCGCCTTCCTCGGCCGCCATCGATCGGACGATTGGGAGGCGAAACGAAACCCTAGCAACAAGACGTACGCGGCGGCGGAAAGCGAACGAGAGACGGGAGCTTCTTTGCGTGTTGGGCTAGGGTGACGACGAACCGGGAGAATTTATTGGGACGGTGAGGCGATGTCTTGGTTAGAGTTAGACTCGGGGAGTCGGGGTCGTGCTCGTTTCGTATTCTTCTTCGCCAGGGCCCATGGGGACGACTCGAGTAGGGCTCGGCCTCCTCTAGTAGTGTCCGTTTCCATCTTCTTTAGGTTGCAGATCACGGCCAAGTGCCCCGCGCGTCATATCTGGAGCCACCGCCGATGCCCGCTCCGTCGCCGCGTGTGGAGGAGCAGAGGCGGTCCGCGGCAGCCGCACGAGGAGGGCCACGGGAGTGTCCGCGGTGTCTGTGCATGGACGCGGTTGCCCGCTCCATCGCCGCGCGTGGAGGAGCACCACGTTCGCTCGTCATGGTCTTGCCCGGCCCCGTATGGCGTCCGTCGGCTAGACGCTTGAGTCCCTCGTCGGCCGTGAGTGCCTCTTGTCCCCCCCATCTCAGGTCAATTTAGTGTTGCTCACTTGCTGCTGCTGCTTCTTCAATCAATCAATTTTAGGCCAACCAATCGATTTTGATTTGTGTCTTCCTCAGGGTACATTACAGATTTTTCAAAGTTGCCATGGTTTCAGAGATCTAAATTTTCCATCTCACCAGAATTTCGCCGTTTTCAACTAAATTTGCCATGTTTCTATTTAGTTCTGCTGCTGCTGACTCTTGTCTCCTAGCTATAATAAGGATTACACATGCCCAAAAATATATAATAGAACACATGCACGCAAACCCTCTCTATCTAGCCATCCATTCCCCGCATCGTGATTCGTGCAAATAGATTTCTCATTTTTGTTTAAAAATTCTGAAAGATTTATCCTAGATTCTAGTTAGAAAGCTTTGCCACACTGAAAAGATTTGAACTTCAAGACATGTTTTATGTGAGAGAAACAAAAAAGAGAAAATTTCATATAGAAAGTTAGTTGTGTTGCACAGATCTTAAAGCAATATTGGACAGCCAGGATACCAGGCCAGGGTGCAGGTGTTCTAAAAATCCACGTCCTACACATGCCTCCCTTTTGGCAGCTACACATTTATAAATGTCACTGATGGAAGGGAAGATAAAGAGGGCACAGGAAACATACGGAGAAACATGGTTGAAGTTGCTGTTGTTCTGCACCTAATCCATACCATCTTTTAATGTATGTTTAAGCTGAATTCTTATCATTTGTTTAACCTTAATATCCTTTCTAATTATTAATTTTTTTATGAGGCTACTTGGCTAATATAACATGGTACCCACAAAAAAAAGGGCACATGGGATCTTTGGAAGCTTACATGGTCTTCCTTTCTAGTACTGCATACTGCATAACCTTCATTCTTAGAAAGGTCTACCTTAATCTATGTTCAAGAGTCCAGTTTTCTATATGTGTATCTCATGATCGGGATTACATCATTCCAGCTTTATGAAAAATCAGTTCTACCGTCCTGTTGTTCGGTAGACAATGTTACATTTTTATTTAGACAAAGGAGAACATTTAGTAGATAACATGAAAGCTGAAACACTATACTCTATTAGAGTTGTTGACCAGTGCATGGGCCCAAGCAACTTTTATTATCATCAGAGTGGAAAAGTAAGGATTTGGTGATGCAGAATCAACTTAAGTTTGCTGAAGAAAATTGTTTCAGTAGCCTTGTCCAAAATTTGACCACTTAAGTTTTTCCGCAGCTTGGAAAAAGACAGGCCAATGTTTCAGCATCGGTGTGGTCTCTCCACATAATGCTCAAGTCGATGCAATTAAAATTAGACTTGGCAAAAAATACGATACATGTGACGGCTTTCATGTGCTGGTGAAATCCATTGATGGTTTCCAAGGAGAAGAGGATGATATAATAATAATATCAACTGTTAGATTCAATGGGAGAGGAGTTGTTGGATTTCTTGCTGATAACCAAAGAACAAATGTTGCTCTGACTAGAGCAAGGTGTGCATCAACTTTTTGCAGTCCCTTGTGTTATTGCTGTTCAAACTATGTCAGACTGATGATATAAATTATCTGATGGATGCTTTATTCATGCAGGCACTGTCTCTGGATTGTTGGGAATACAAAATTGTCAGATTGATGATATAAATTATCTGATGTCAACCAATCATTTTTTATCTGCTATGCTTGTGTCTTCTTCAGGGTACATTACACATTTCCTAATTTGGCATGTTTTCAAAGAACTAAATTTTCCTACTCACCTAAATTTGCCTTCTCAACTAAATTCACCATGTGTTTCGGAGAACCAAACCCTAGAAAAAACTCTTAAATTATCCATGTAGTTATTACAGATTCCCAAAGTTGTCCTGTTCCCAAACTTAGAAATATGATCTCTAATTCACGGCAAAATGTGAGAAAAAAAACAGAATCATGTTTGGAGATCATTATAATCATGTTTTTCTACCCATGGCAAACTTAGAAGTATTTCTGAATTTTCACATGGAAAATTCATAACATTTTATGTCTCCCATACATGGCAAATTTAGATCTTTTTGCAACACTCCCATGGCAAGCTTTTGGAGAAAAAAGATCTCAATTAACCATGGCAAATTTACTTTATGGGTCATGGCAAATTTGCTTTCTGAAACATTGTAAATCTAGTTTATGGACCATGGAAAACTTCGTAGTTACCATTGCAGTAGACAAATGATTGCCCTCATGTTTTGTAAAAAAAATCAGTCGGGATCATTCATAGGGAAAAAATGGAACATGTCATTTTTTTTACCATGGCAAAAAAGTGTGGAACATGGAAATTTTGTTTCACAAATCATGGAAAGTTTCTTTTTTATCACGGCAAACATTTATTTTGGCCATGGAAATTTATTTTTGTTACCCTGATTTTTTCTATATATTTGGACAATGGCAAATTTAGTTTTTGTACTATGGCTTTTTACTTGGTGGACCATGGTGAATACATTTTAGAACATGATCATTTATCTTTTTGAGACATGGCAGAATTGTTTCACACATCATGGCAAATTTACTTTAAGAATCACGGAAAAAATCTTTTTATTATCATGGCAAATTTGACCATTGTAGTTTTACTGTATGTAGCATCACAGTGTTAGTATTTAGACCATGTCAATTATATTAATTAAACTAGATAACGTCGACAAACTACCCATGGAAAACTTCTTATGTTTTAGCCATGGGCACACTCAATTTTTATACTACATTCGAAGATTGTTCTAATGGAAAATGTTTTTTTAGTTGTCAATGGCAAATTTATTGTTATTTCGACCATGCCTTTTTTTATTTGAGTTTGACATGGCAATCTCTTTTTTTTTAAATTAGCACGCAAAATTTTATTGTGCAAAATCTATGAATTTTGTCACATCACAATTTATAATGCATTCAAAATTATCTTGGTCTTGAGAAAATGCCATGCTCCTCTATCCTTGCCTGTGGCGGCTGATCATATAGGTCATCGTTCCTTAGGTTATTGCCATCCGACCGATGACCGCCCAACAACTTACTGTCCAGATTTACGACGATATATGACCTTACACCCGAGCCCGAGTGAAGGACCGCCAAGACCGCCGCCTCCCTATGCCAGCGATGGCTGCGACAACTATGTTAGGCCACTGCCTCAGTTAGGCTCCCCGGATGGAGGATGCCATGGGAAGCGGTCGTATGGGGCGGACTTATACTCCTGCCAGGGAATAGGGTAGTGGCTCCCATGATCCTGCCGAGGAATTTGACGGTGCTGGGAGCGACTGCATCCATTGGAGATGGCACTCGATAATCCATGACCAATGGTGGCACGCACTATGGTGCTAATCTGGTCACCCCCGCAAAGCTCTCGCTGTATCCAGCCCCGTTTGGATTGTCGGCACCGCTGATAGCTCCGCCTTCACCTCCAGCCGCTGCATGTACCTGACCAAACGCCCCCCAAAGCACAATGGGAACGGAACCCCGCCGCCACTGCCAGCCGCGGGGTGAAGGCACATGGGGATGGCTGCGAGAAAAGTGGATCAAGTCACCGCCCGAGTCACCCACACGGACAACTGCTAACTTATATAGACTGAGAAGTAAAAAATTGAAATTGCAAATAGGGAAAAACAAAACTACGGACCGAAGGCAGGAGGCAATGACATAGTTAGAGACTAAAAGAGTATGACTGAATAGTGAACAAAGAATTAAGAAAACTAGAGTAATGAGTCAAATATACTTCATCCGTTCCTAAATATAGGTCTTTCTAGAGATTTCAATAAAAACTACATACATCCATATTTTAGAGTGTACATTCACTCATTTTGCTCCATATGTAGTCCTAATTGGAATATCTAAACAGGCTTATATTTAGGAAAGGAGAGATAGCATGCATGCACGTAAAACCTAATGCTTGGACTAAAAGACCGGAGGAAACATTTAACTAAAGAAAAAGACTGAAGTTCAAGGACTGGTAAAAATAAATTGCAAAGAGGGACCGAAGAAGATTCACTAACGAACTGAACAATGACTGATTAACAAAGTAAGGAATAAACACATCAGAAAAGAAAAAGCGAAGAACGAAAGACCACACTGAAAATGATAACTAAAATTGAAATTACTGAGCTTTCTGAAAGCAATGAGACCGAACAATGTAAAAACTGAGATAATGAATTCTCTTTTGCCCTACTATAAATGAAGTAAGAACACTGAATAGAAACTTATTAGGAGCCTGAACACAAAAATGAAGAAAGAACACTGATTACTCGAGAGGAATGAAAAGGACCGAGGAATAAGCACAAACTTAAACATAAAACTCAGGGAGCTGAGAGACTTAAGAAAAAAACTAAAAGAGGGTCTGGTGTGTTCTGTTTAGTTCTGCCATTAAAAATGACTACGAATGAAAAATGATGCAACCATAGTTAGTGAACAAAGACTTAAATGATAAACTCAACAAGCATACATAGATTTAGCTCCAATGCAAAGGACTACTGATGAGAAACAAGCATGCATTCAGAAAATCGAACTAAACCAACATGTCCACGACCAATCACTCCTACAAATCACCTTAACCACTCTCGCTCGTTGCCATGAAAAAAATAATCACCATGTAATATCCACACTACATGTATGTACTAGTCAGTTATTTTGGAACATTATTTGATTGAATATCTAGAAGCAACTACACTCAAAATGGCAGCCTAAGTTAGTAGTGCAGCAGCTCCCATTCTCCTAGCAAAATTGATGGGCAACATTACCAAAAGTAATTAATTCATGGAAGCAACCAAAGAATACTGGATGACTCAGCAGAAATGTCATTGCATTTTCACATTCTAGCATGTACCTGCTAAGACCAAACACAGATAACTGAATAAGAGCAAGAGATTGTTGTATCCACAGCGAGAAATTTGTGCAACTTGTCACTTGATTACATTGTCAGTACAACCCACTGATCCATGACCGGCCGGAGAATCCATGATGAAAGAAGCACATTTGGCTCGGGCGTACAAAGCAGCAAAAGAAGACTATAAAATTTCATTGAGGTAAGGTAAGTGCATATTGGTCGGTCCATGAAAATTTGCATTGAGGCAAGTGCTAACATATATAGATGCTTTACTACGTTATACACAGCCATGCATCTTATTTTCCAAGAAGAGATTTGCTAGCTGCGGAAACTGAAATTGTTGACACTAAAAGCATAGATGGGCGCCCCCAACAACAACTTGGGTGCCTCCGTTACTCTCGATTCTGAGGTTATCAAGACCTCATCCGGAGCGGGGCCTGGGCTCGACATCAACATGGATGGCCCTGCTTTGAAGGATGGTCAGGCGGGTCGCGCCTGCTGTGTCGATGCTGCTGGATGCTTCAACCCACTGGCTGGGCAGGCTAGGCCTGTTTGCCATGGGCCTGCGGTTGCTACGAGCAGCCGTGGGGGTGCTGCCGTCGCCAACTCTCTGGCAGTCGCTGCTGATGCTACTAGCAGCTTTGCTGCGAACGTAGCGGACAGCAGTAGGCCATTGGTCAAGGCTGGGGCAGACCCCTACATCAACCCGGTCTGCCCTGGGAAGGACGCGGAGAAGGGGGAGGCCTTGGGCGGCGCTGTTGGTCAGTACAGTGCTAGCCTGGGCTCTGTTCCTGCTACTCAAGGTGATGATGGGGCGGCCCCTGTGCTGATTGGGGTCATGCCTGCTATGGAAAATGAAACCACGTTGGGCCGCTGGAAACGCTACCACCGAGAGGAGCAAGAAGAACGTGCGGTGGTGCAGTTCGCTGGAGTGAAGCATGTCAAGTTTGGGGTTCCTACTCCTCCCAACAGTGGCAGCGAGCTGACCGGGCGCAAGTTAGCCTTCGCTGCAATGTTAAAGAGCACTGCAGGCTCTAAGAGAAGCTTCTCTGAACATCAGGATCTTGTTTTTAATATGAATAATAATAGTTCTGAGAGTGTAGATCTTAGGAGTGCGTAACAGTAGTGTGTCTTGTAAGAGAGTTTGTGGTGAGAGGGTTGAGGCAGTGCTGGGCGTAGATGGTTCTATTTGTCATGTTACTGAGGTAGTGGATGGGGGGTGAAGAGGTGCTATAGGATAGGAGGAGGGAATCTGTAGGAGAGGAAAACGAGGTGGATGACCCAACTAAGGAAGCTATCGGCCTTGGGGCTGCCGGTCAACTGACGGGCGCGTTTGATGACGCCCGTCAGGAGACATGAAAATGATGAGCTGGAACTGTCGAGGCTTGGGTCAGCCTCGGACAGTCCAAGAACTTGTGTGTCTCTCAAAAACGCATCGACCCAATGTTATATTTCTTTCTGAAACTAGACAAAATAAAAAGTATGTTGAGAGTTTGCGTTATCGATTGGGCTTGAAATGTGTTTATACTGTTTCTGTACAAGGAAAAGGTGGGGGCTTGGCAGTTTTTTGGGATGAGAATTATTCTCTTGAACTAAATAAGTTTGGAGATCATTTTATTGACATGTACATCAGCAATGGAGATGGATCGAAATGGAGATGTACCTTCGTTTACGGGGAACCAAAGGCGAGCCAAAGGTACGTTATGTGGGATCTTTTGAGGCGGATAAAACCTCTTGGCACGGGTCCTTGGTTTATGGTGGGTGACTTTAATGAGGCTATGTGGCAAAATGAGCACTTTTCTCGTCATAAGAGGTCAAATAGACTCATGGAAAATTTTCGTGAAGTCCTTTCAGAATGTAATTTTTTTGATCTGGGTTTCCAAGGCGTCCCATAGACTTATAATAATAAGCAAGAAGGCGACATAAATGTCAAGGTGCGTCTTGATCGCGCGGTGGCTTGCCCTCAATGGTCTTTTTTATTCCCTCGCTGCAAGGTATCTCACATTCTGAGCTCAAGATCAGACAATTGTCCTATTATTATTCATCTGTTTGGAGATCCCAAAGTTGGTAAAATTACAAAGCACTTGAGGTATGAATCATACTGGGAGAGGGAGGGGATGGCGTTGGATGATCAGGTTAAGTCTTGCTGGACTAAAGGGATTCTTGTGGAGGATTTGAGGGATGTTGCGAATAATCTAGATAGAGGTATGAAATCTCTACATGGATGGATTCGAGTTCATATTGGTTATCTTCCTAACAAACTTGAGTCTGCTCGTAAAAGGTTAAATGTACTTTTCTCGTCTGATAATCAGTGTGCTATCCCGGAGACGAAGAAGATTCTCAAAGAGATGGATGAATTACTATTAAAGGAGGAGATTATGTGGAAGCAAAGATCGTGCCTTGATAAAATGAGATGGGGGGATCGGAATACAAATTTCTTTCGTCAAAAGGCTTCTTGGAGAGCGAAAAAGAATAATATTTCTTCTATCAGGAAGGACGATGGGTCGATTACAGAAAATATGGAAGAAATTCAAGGTATTGCTAATTCCTTTTTTAAGCAATTGTATACTTGTGATGCCATGGTTGACCTGACTATTATTATACCGCTTGTGAGACCTCTTGTTAGTGATGATATGAATGATGAGTTATGCAAACCTTTCACTGAGCAAGAAATTGGTGACGCCCTTTTACAAATTGGGCCTTTAAAAGCTCCAGATCCGGATGGCTTTCCGGCTAGATTTTTCCAACGTAATTGGGGATTGATTAAGAATTATATTGTCCGAGCAGTGCAACAATTTTTTACTTCTGGAAGGATGCCAGATGAGGTCAATGACACATCTATTGTTCTTATTCCTAAAGTGAAGAACCCCCAGTCAATGAAAGATTTTGGGCTAATCAGTCTATGCAATGTTATTTACAAGATTATTTCCAAATGTCTTGTTAACAGACTGAGACCCCTATTGGATCGTATGATCTCCCCTGCTCAAAGTGCATTCATTCCAGGCAGGTTAATTTCTGATAATGCTCTTATAGCTTTGAATGTATGCATTCTTTGAGTACGTTAAAAGATCAAAGGGGGGAGTTTTGTGCTTACAAGCTTGATGTTGCTAAGGCATATGATCGGGTGGATTGGCATTTTTTGAGGAGTATGATTGGCGCATTGGGCTTTGCACCTATGTGGATTAATTGGATTATGACATGTGTTACAACTGTGAAGTTTGCTGTGCGCTTGAATGGGCAGCTATTGGAGACATTCTCCCCCTCTTGTGGACTAAGGCAAGGTGATCCGTTATCCCCGTACTTATTCTTGTTCGTGGCAGAAGCACTTTCGTTGTTGCTCCAGAATGCGTGCGTGAATGGTACCCTCAAGGAGTTCAGGCTGAACAAAAATGCTCCAGGCATCTCTCATTTATTATTTGCCGATGATAGTCTATTATTCTTCAAAGGATCCATTGATCAAGCTTTGACCATCAAGAATATTTTGAATATGTACGAGAGGGGGACTGGTCAGTTACTCAGGACGGATAAATGTTCAATTATGTTTGGGAAGTCGTGCAGTATGAAAAACCAAGTGTCTACAATGGTCATCTTAAAGATTACTGCGGAGGGTTTTGAGGATAAATATCTTGGCCTTCCTGTTCCTCAAGGAAGAATGAAAGCTGGTAGATTCCAATCTACTAAGGAAAAGGCAGTGAAACGTCTTTCTGACTGGATTGATAAATATGCTTCAAGTGGGGTGAAAGAAGACCTTATTAAGTCAGTAATTCAGGCTCTCCCAGTGTACGCGATGGGTATTTTTAAATTTCCCGCTTCTCTTTGTGAGGATTTATCACAGATTATAAGAAATTTTTGGTGGGGCGATGAGGAGGATAGGAGGAAAACCCATTGGTTGGCATGGGATAAATTAACGCGACCAAAGGGTGAGGGTGGAATGGGCTTCCATGACCTGAGGTTATTTAATCAAGCTCTCCTGGCAAAACAAGCTTGGTGTTTACTGGTTAACCCGGACTCGCTATGTGCTAAGGTAATGAAGGCAAAATATTATCCTCAGGGGCATCTTCTTGACACGGTTTTTCCTCAGTCAACCTCAGTGACATGGCAAGGTATTATGCATGGTCTGAAACTCCTTAAAAATGGTGTCATCTGGAGGGTGGTTGATGGAGGGAATATCAATATCTGGAGGGACAATTGGCTTCCAAGGTTTTCTAGCCTCAAAATCTCTGGCAAGAAGAACATATCAAGACTAAAATGGGTTTCAGATTTATTCAAGAGCGGGGCTAGGGAATGGGACGATAATATCATTAGACATCTTTTTTATCATCACGATGCGGAAGAGATATTGAAGTTGAGAATTCAATCCTCAGGGGATGGTGATTTCATTGCTTGGCATTTTGAAAAGAATGGATTATTTTCAATGAAAAGTGCGTACAATCTGGCGCTAAAGCTTAAGGATCGAAAAGAGAATGGTGGGGAATCCAGCACTGCTATTAACGGAGAAAGGAGATTGTGGGATATTATCTGAAAGGCCAACATCCCACAAAAGATTAGAATTTTTGGATGGCGTACAACATCTCATAGCCTAGCGGTTCAGGTTAATAGAGTTTTACATCATCAAGCTACCATTCACACTTGCTCTATCTGCGGGGTTGAGGATGAGAGTACTTCCCACGCTCTTGTTTCTTGCCCAAAGGCTCGTGCACTTCGTTTGGCGTTGAGGAAAGTGTGGAATTTGCCAGGGGAAGAGGCTTTTAATTATACTGGGCCTGACTGGTTACTTATTTTATTAGACCAGTTAAGTTGTTCGCAAAGGGAACACATCTTATTTCTTTTCTGGCGAGTTTGGCACTTAAGGAATGATTTGATTTTTGGGAAAGGAAAAGAAACTGTTATAGGATCCGGCATGTTTCTGGAGAGTTACTGGTTGGCATTTTCGTCAGTGCCAGCCTACAAATGAGGTAATCACAAATAACAAAGGAAAAGAGGTGGTGGCTGGTTTTAGTGCAAGTAATACTGTTGTGAGGTTCAGAGAGGTGTGGCAGCCGCCTCCTTTTGGCCACATCGAGATCAATGTCGATGCAAGTTTTGTGGAGAGTTTAAGTGTCGCGAGCGTTGGGGTGGTGGCCAGGAGCTGTACGGGTGACATCATTGTCTCATCTTGGGACTTCATTGGGTTATGCTCTAGTGTGGATGAAGCGGAGCTTCGAGCATGCCTAGCTGGGCTTTATATATGTATTTCTCTTAACATGCCTATTATTTTGGAAACTGATTGTGCGTTTGTGGCTTCTTTCTTTGCAAATGAAAGTTGTGACAGATCCTCGCTCACAGACCTCAAAAAGGAAGCACTTAGCATCATCAGGCTTCTGGGAAACTTCAAGTTGTCAAAAATAAATAGAAGGGACAATTCAGTAGCCCATGAGATTGCTAAATTTAGTTTCGATAATAGATGTGATAGTTTTCTTTTTAATAATTTTTCGTCCTGGGTGGCGCCTGCTATTATGAACGATTGTAGTGACGTTTTAATTAATTAATATAGGGTCGGGTGTTTTTCAAACAAAAAAAAAACCTAGGGACGGACGGACAAACGTAACGAACGAGAATATCAAGTGTCCAACTTTCTCCTCCACCTTGTACTCTCCGCACATGTCCTTGACCGCCACCTTGACCATTGGGAGCATGTCCTCGTTCTCCTCCGGCAGCATGCCGATGCCCGCGTACTTCTCTCGCTTGCCCTTGATCACCCTCTTGCACAGCTTCCTCATCTCGCCGTTGACCGTTCCCTTGATCATGCGCTTGATCACCGCCGGGCACTCCTCGGGGATGCTCGCGATCGCCTCAGCATACCCCTTCCGCAAGTCCTTGATGGTCGCCTCCAAATCCTTCCGGACCCATCTCCTCCTCAGGTAGGCAAACACGCAACGGAGGATGTGCTCGTATAGGCATTTCCAGTCGGCGCTGGCTTGTGCGCCGTCTGCGCGGGAGACCGACACCACCCTTGCCTTGCAGATCGATCGATCGAGGTGGGGGAGATCGAGGCGAGAGCTTGCTTGTGGATCGTTTGGATGGATTGGGAGGTGACGGGTTGGGGTAGGAGGACAGCATTTATGTGCGCGAGTTAGCGCGTGGATTCCTCGAGTCTAGTTCCTGTTCCAATCAGATTCCACCGCGTTATGCCACCGCCAAGTTCTTTCCAAAAAAGGGACACAATTTTCCAAATTGAGGCCGCCAAAGTTCAAGGGGTTTTGCGGTTGCTGACCGGCGGCACGGCCGCTGCAACCTGAGGGTCACGACTGGTTGCAAAGCACAAGCTGGTGATGCAAGCCGGCCGCCAGCTCTTGCCGGAGCTAGCTATGATATGATGCACATCACTGGGCGTTTCCAATGGCCGGAGGTGCTGCAGGGAGACATGCCATGTTGAGGAGGGAAGCGATGGCAGGGTCGTGTTATCACGGGCCAGGAACTGATGGAAGTTGAGGTTACTTTTTTTTTGGCAGAAGAAGATTATGTCTATACCATGGGGGGAAATCCAAGAGGAAGTCAACAATGTGTTTTCAACAGTTAAAAAACATTATGTGCAGATTTGTGAATGTCATTATATTTGATCTATAGATGTATATTTCACTCCCGTTGCTTGTTTAATCTAGGTCAATTTAGATCAATGCTCACTCCTCGGGAGGTGACCAATATGATTATGTCGTATCATCACCATTTTCGGTTGGGCGATTTATCACTCTAACGAGTCTACCAATCAATCAGGCCTATTCCTACCACTATGTGTGCAAGAACTATATTTATTTGTGTGTTTTTGCACCTTGTTATGTAATATGTATTTTTGTCGTATTTTGGTTTGTCATTGTGCAAGGATTCAAAGCTAAATAATGAAGATAACACTTCTGTACAATATTGTTTTTGTGTTGAATATAGCATATTTTAGTGTTGGGTACATGGGATTTGCAAAAAAACTTCGCGATCAATAGTGAACCGATAAAATCGATTAATCGGCCGATTTCTGATTAATCTCTAATCCCGTCCGATCGACACTCTAACGATAAGTGATATCCTCAATATTGATTTAGATGGTAATAAATCGTGAAGTGGTATGTATTAGTTTGGTCCAATGTTGCATGTATCTACTGCAATGACAGAAGGTGGAAAAAGGCTTGTGTTGAATTGTTGCCACTAAGGGCATCGCCAAAGCTGACCCTCAAATCTCCCGCATCTGTCCATACCCCGCTGTCCGGACTATAGAAGCCATCCAACGCGGGTCTGTATCGTTCCGCTGAGCGGTCCAGACGTGTTTTCTCCCGCAAACCGGAACCAAACGTGGGAAGGTTTTTTAGCGGGAGTCCAGACACGCAAAATGTCGCTATCAGACCCCTCCTACCCCCCCCCCAAAGGAAGGCGGAGCCCTAGCATTTGTAGCATCCGGCACTATTTCCGCGCCAAAATCCCCCACTATCTTCTTCCATTCCTCACCGCTCTCCTTCCAATTCCCGCTCTTTTCTCCCACCCTATGCTTCTTTCCTCCAGCGGCGATGGCACACATCAACAATGGCATTGGGTCGCCGGACAACAGCTGACAGAGGGGGAGGAGGAGGACGGTCAGGATGATGATCCAGATGATATAGCCGACGATCCGAAGAAGAAGGGTAGAGGAGAAAGCTTCAACATGCGGGAGGACGAGTTGTTGTGGGATGCATGGTTGGCCACTAGCACTACAAAAAAAAAAGACACATCCGTGACATTTTGGGCTGAACGAAATTATTTTCTGTCATACATATGACACTTCTATGACGATAATTGTGACAAAACCCGGTATCATCATAGATGTGGTGGGCTCCTACTTCTATGACAAAAAATCATGACAGAAAATGGGCTTTTCGTCCTGGGCGGGCCGGAGACGCAGCTGCATGACATTCTTTGGGTCGTCCATGACGGAAAAAACCGTGGTAGAAGCGAGGGGGAGGAAAATTTTGGGGAGTTGCCGGTTACGGTGGGAGGTCTGGGGCCGAGCGATGCCTGTTTCTCTCGTACAGGTGCGAGGCGTTGGCTCTAACTGAACCAGAGCGAGGCGTTGGGCTCTAACTGAACCCGAGCGATTGCACTGCAGGCTACGCGTTACTGAACCCGAGCGATCGATCGATGGCTATTAACTGAACCCGATGGAGCGATTCCTTCGCTACTGCTGCTAACTGAAGCCGATCGATGCTGCCTCTG
>NC_041383.1:647148324-647149171 GCF_002162155.2 Triticum dicoccoides | reverse complement strand
CCGATCAACAGGACCCCCGTTTCGATCGTAGGAGGTCCGTTTCCTTCGTTTTGCGGTACGCCACACCCCTCCCGATCAACAGGACCCCCGTTTCGCCGTAGGAGGTCCGTTTTCTCCGTTTTGCGGTACGCCAGACCCCTCCGATGAACAGGACCCCGTTTCGAGCGTGACCGGTCGAACACAAGGCCGTTTCCTCCGTTGTGCGGTACGCCAGGCCTCGTTTCCATCGCCTGTTCCATCCAAGCCCTCCCGGTGAACACGACCACGCATTCCGTTCCGACCCAGCCGGTTGGCTCCCACGCGTTCCATTGCCTCCCGATGAACACGACGCATTCCATTGCCTCCCCATGAACACGACGCATTCCGTTGCCTCCCCATGAACACGACGACGACTCTGGTTCTCCGTTCCGACCAAGCCATATACGTATGCGCGAGTAGGCGTTCGAGACCCCGCCCGTATGCACACATACGTGGCCGTATTTTTTTCTTGCACCCTGGCCGCTGTATGTACGTGTACATGCTACGTGCGTGCCTCTACTACGACACGTGCGCGCCTCTACTACGACACGTGCGCGCCTCTACATCGATCAGTATGTACGTACACGTTCGTGACCAGGATGACAATGCTACGTACGCTTCGACCAGGTGGGTCCCGACTGTCAGGCACTTCCTTGTCTGAGAAGATGTAGCTGGTGGGTCCCAGCAGTCAGGTGGGCGAATCGTTTTTTTTTGCCCTGACGCACTTCCTTGCGTGCGAAGGTGTAGCTGCTGGGTCCCAGCAGTCAGGGGAGGCGAATCGTTTTTTTTGCCCGGACGCACTTCCTTGCGTGCGAAGGTGTAGCTGCTG
>NC_041383.1:647146005-647148134 GCF_002162155.2 Triticum dicoccoides | reverse complement strand
ACTTCCTTGCGTGTGAAGGTGTACCTGGTGGGTCCCAGCAGTCGGGGGGCGAATTATTTTTTTTGGACGCACTTCCTTGCGTACGAAGATGTAGCTGGTGGGTCCCAGCAGTCAGGGGGGCGAATCGTTTTTTTTCGGACGCACTTCCTTGCGTGCGAAGATGTAGCTTGTGGGTCCCAGCAGTCAGGGGGCGAATCATTTTTTTCACGAAATACGGTGGCTCGTCCGGTGGGTCCCCACTGTCAGGTGGAGGAATAATTATTTTGTGCGTAATAAGGAGGCACTTCCTTGCGGCTGCCGTGGACCCAGCTGTCAGCCTCTCCACGTACAGTCCACGTCCGATGGAAATCGTTCCTTGACCACGTTGACCACGCCGCGCCGAGAGCACCATGGCGGTGGACGACGGCGAGGCCTAGGAAGGGGACGACGCGGAGCCGGGGAAGACGCGGTAGTGGATGCACACGCGGAGAGGAGTATGAGGGTTCACTGGTTCGGCTGCGCTGCCGTTGCCGCAGAATAACAGGGGGTGTGGGTGAGTGGAGGGATGGCCTGGCCAGCGGTGGGAGTAGTAGGGGGCGGTAAGGCCTCCGCGGCAGCACAACCAGCCACGGGAGGCAGGAGCAGGCGGCACGACCGGTGCTGCTTTGGGCGGCTGGAGCAAGAAGACCAGAGGTTGAAGAAGCACGATGGCCGTTGGATGGACATCGTACGGTCACTGCAGTTAGAATCTTTTATATATTGACTAAGTTGACAAAGCCCTTGGTATGTCAACTTAGTAGGCCCACAGGTCAGCTTCCGAAATGGTGCGCCACAGATGTCAGGGGGATGAATCATTTTTTTGGCGGGTGAAGCTAGAATATCCAAGATTGAAGAAGAAGCACGACATCCGTTGGATGGACATCCAATGGCCACTGCTACTAGAACCGTGTGTTGACTATAAGTTGACAAAGCCTTGCATACCCGTCAACTCTATTTTTTTAGGGGACGCTTCAATTTAGTAAGGACAGAAGTGTGTGGCAGAGAACTTATAGCCCATTTGAGATTTGTAAGAATGTGTATCCCATTTTTGAATTCTAATGGAATTTACTACAGCCCATTTACAGTTTGTTAAAAGTACAACCCATTTCAACCAACCGTTCAAAATAGAATTCAATAAAATTTCCCTCATTTTGATGGGATCAAATATTTTTATCCCAAAATTTCTAGTCAGATTAAATAAAATTTCCATATAAATTTATATTGCGTAAAAATCCAACAAAACATTCTGCTTGCAACAATTAATGAAATTAAAAATTTCAATATTCCAAAAATAATATTTTATAAAGTAATCACTGTTTGGTGCATTTTTTATAGTTACTATCCAGTTTTTATAATTACATCCCATTTATCATTTCTTAAAGCCCAT
The DNA here is from genome assembly GCF_002162155.2 of Triticum dicoccoides. Lineage (NCBI taxonomy): Eukaryota > Viridiplantae > Streptophyta > Magnoliopsida > Poales > Poaceae > Triticum > Triticum dicoccoides. The sequence continues at coordinate 647,146,729 of NC_041383.1, read as the reverse complement.
TTTCTTGTTAAGCCTAATGCATCCCTCCTAGGAAAGATTTGCAGCCCAGCGGGGCGGAGAATAACAACTTGACCTTGCCTGGGTATTCCTAAAAAGAAGTATAGCTGGGCTAGCCATTTTCAGCTTGAAAAAAATTAATATCTGGGCTGGATATCTGGCCTAGGCTAGACGGGCCACAGCCCGCCCAGATAATACCTGCAGCGATGTTTTTGTTGTTTTTCAGAGGAGAAAAATTAATATTTGGGGTAAACATCGAAAAACTCTGCAGTGCTCACACCTCAAAAACACAAATACTGCATGAGCTGCTTGGTCCCAGCTGTCGGCCGCTTCTTGTGCAATTCTCTCATTTATTGACTACTCCCTCCTTTCCGGTTTATAATGCTCAATTCAAAAATCTCACCAATCAAGGTAGATGGCGAGTGGTGGAATACTTTTTCTAATTTTGCAAAAGCACCTAATCAATGCTCTTGTTATCCTAAAAAACATTATATTTATCAATGCATTAATTGCAATGCATGCATGCATAAAGTACATGCATTGGTCAATTTTCTCTTAATACTTGCATGCAATGATTTAATGCACCTTGGAATCTGAACATGTGATGGAAAACAACCAAATTGAGCCTTATAAAATGGAAAAACTAAAATTTTGAGATACGCCCTATAAACCGGAAAGGATGGACCGTGATGTCAAGAAACGAGGAGGAAGCAAAATAAATTATAGT
>NC_041383.1:647106049-647145627 GCF_002162155.2 Triticum dicoccoides | reverse complement strand
AAGGAGGCACTTGCGTACGTGAGGCTATGGACCTGGTGGGTCCCCATTGTCATCCTATCCATGTAAAGTGATCTCCTCGCCCGCACATGCTTTCCGCCCGAAACAGTCAGCACCGGCCGCCCCGCTTCCCGGTGCAGGCGATTGCTCCGCCTTCAAACGACACAAGTGTCGTCCTTCCGTCCATCTACCGCACACATTAATGATACGCGGTTGCCGAGGCGGCTACTCCGGCGCCACACGTTCGTCCCTCTGCCCGCCCATCATTGCTATATAAACTGCTGCGCCGGCCATAGCCGTAGCCATCCGCATCCGTTCCCTTTTTCCTGTCCACACCACTACTGCCCACCACGGCTTCTTCGCGCTCCAGCGCTCGTTGGGACAGGCGGACGACGAACCACAAGGAGATAGCAGCCATTGCTGCCAACCGGCTGGCCGGCAGGCAGCCGGAGGACGATGACGTCCCAATGGAGAACATGGTAGTCGACGATCCGGCGCCAACCCCCTCCTCCATGCCATCCTTGCCGGTGCATTGCACCATGACCATCGGCGAGGCCCGTGCACAATATATGGACAGGGTCAGGCAAATGCGTGAGGAGCAGTTCCGGGAGGCGCAGGCCGCCGCCGCCTACAACCACCATTTCCTCCAGGAGCACCTGCAGGCGGAGGAGCAGATCGCCGTGGAGCGGGCGGAGCAGGAGGCGCTGCTCGACTCATACCGCTCCGCCCGCAAGGGCCGCCTCGAGCGCTAGCGGTACCGCATGCGGGTGGCGGAGGCTGCGGCCGCCTACAAAGAGGCTAGCAAAGAGGCCGATGAAGCGGGCGAGGCGCTGTTTGGCAAGACCGTGGACGAGGCAGAGGACAAATGCCAGCTCCAACGAGTCCCCGCTGCACTGGCTCCGCCGACGCCCCATGGCCCCGGCGCCAACAACGAGGCAGAGGACACCACCGGCTCCGTCGAGGCCCCGCGGCGCCAACAAAGAGGCAGAGGACATCGCCGGCTCCGCCGAGGCCCCGCCCCGCCAACAACGAGGCAGAGGACATCGCCGTCTCAGCCGAGGCCCCACCGTGCCGGCAACATGGGGGAGGATTTCCACCACTCCACTGAGGTGCCGCCCGCCGGCAACGAGACAGAGGCATCGCCGGCTCCGCCGAGGCCCCGCCCCGCTGCCAACGAGGCCGCGCCACACAGAAAGTTATATCATCTCATCCTGTTTAGTGTTTACAGTCATCATATTTAGAATTATGGCATTCTATCCATGAATGTATGTGAATTATGGCTTGCCAACCTATTTAATAAACACATTATATAGTTATGTCATGTCATCCTGTTTACATAGTCTCATATTTTGAACTATGTCTTTCCATCTTTTTAGTTAGCCATCATAATGTGAAATTATGTCATGCTATCCTGATTAGTTAGCCATCATATATGTGAAATTGTGTCATGCTATCCTATTTGGTTAGACAACATAAATATGAATTATTTCATGCCCTTTTTATTCCCCACTATCCATTGCACCTGTCTATCATACAATGTCTATACTTTCAATTACTTTTCTTGTTTATCAGCCATTTGAATTGGAGAGCGTGATGGCAGTATCTAAGGGAGTAACAACACGGTCTTCAGAAAAGATAGTGCTACCAGTTGATGCAGATAGAACCACGGTTGTACTTGCCCAAGGACCAGATCCACCACACATAACCCAGACTCTCGCAGATTGTACCCCTACCCAGTTGGACAGAGAACCGGCTACACCCCTTCTAACCCCAACCCCGGCAGATAGTAACCTAGTTCCAATTGACACAACACCGTCTCCACCATAGAGCACCCAAACACGAGCGGTTAGTAAGGGAACTGCAGTGCCCAAAGCACGAGGACCACCACTCCGAATCCCAACTCAACGCTTAAAGGAGAAGAAGATTTGTTCTCAGCCCAGGTTCTGTAGCTATGGTTCATACTCCTTTGCTCTTGCATTACTGTATTTACTCATACCAACTATTTTGAAATTTGAAGGATGGAATTGAAACTCCAATGGCGCAACAGGTATGTTTTAAACCTGTTTCTTTAACTGGTTTGCTGTTGTAACCTGCTCTATGTTGATTTTAGTTTCAATTGAATAAATAGTTATGTTCTCATGTCATGCACATTACAAGTGTTGTTATTGCTCTATAGTTACCCACACTTATATTCTGCCTATTCTGCTTTGTCTTGAAAAAATATTATTTGAACTGTGTCTCTATCTTGATTTGGCAACAAAAACTAGAATGATATAGACCATAAAGTGACCATGGCACATAGATATATGTTTGTTTCATGCTGTTATCCTGTCCACTTTACTACTGAACTCATTTACCAAAATGAGTTTCATATACAACATGGTAAACATGTGATGTGTCTGCTTGTTTCTCTTTTAGAATGCGGACAAAATATTGGAGAACAGTACCACGTTATCCAATGGTAAAGGAAGTAATGCAGATAAGGTTCAAGATAGTGAGACATCCCTGTTGGTCTCCAAGAAAGCTGATAAAAACTATCTTGACGACAGTGAGGGAACCCAAAAGTCCTGTCTTGATGTAGTGTTCGAGTTACTTCCACTACTGCTGGCACAAGCTCTTCGAACTCGCTGCCTGAATTAGTTCATCTTCTTGAGTCTCAACTTCAAGTTGAAAGACATCGATCAGATGTGCTGCGACAGGAAGCTGATGGACTAAGGAAGTCCCTGCAGAATTCAGATGCGTATTTTCTGGCGCAACAGCAAGCGCTGGAGGATTTAAACGCCAAACAAGAGAAAGTTAATAAGCTTGCTAAGCATCTTGCCAGCATTATGGGTACCCAGGATATTGTTTCTTGAGATCTTCTGAAGTGGTTTCAGTTCTGGATTTGTTTTGTTGCGGCGTTTAATGTGCTGGTCGCCAACTTTGACAACTAGTGTATATGATATGCTGCTTTGTTCCCTATATTTGCACTGGTGGCGAACTTTGATGCCCAGTGGATGTAATATGTGTAACAGCCGTGATAGCCTAGCATAAGTTGCTTGCTTATTTATTTCCTTGTTGTCTTGTTTATTTGTTTGCTTGTAGTTAGTGCAGTTCTTTTTAAAACTAGGCCACAATAACCATGGGCTAATGTTTACTGTAGTGACACTGGGCCTCCTACGGGTCGTAGAAACAGTGGGCCTTCTATGGGTCGTAGAAACAGTAGGCCTTCTACGGGCCGTAGAAACAATGGGCCTTCTACAGGACGTAGAAACAATGGGCCTTCTACGAGACGTAGAAACAATGGGCCTTCTACGGGTCGTATCATCAATGGGCCTTATACGGGTCGTATGACCATAACGGGCCATCGTTAATAGGCCGTATTTGATGACGCTATGAAAACGGCCCAACGTATTAACGGACCACAAACGGGACAATGTAACCACGGGCTGAATTTAGCCCACAAGCAGAAAATGACAGTAACGGGCCGTAAGTAAACGAATGCTGGAAATGAGCCCAAGAATAAATGGGCTCTGAGAAGGCCGAAAGATAACATTTGCTGGAAATGGCCCAACTAAATAACGGGCCCTTAATGGTATAAAGTGATATACTATTCATTACGGGCCAGTTTCATCACGGGCCGTTAGTGGGTGTAAAGTGATACACTGTTCATTGCGGGCCAGTTTCACCACGGGCCGTTAATAGGCCAAGAGTTACATAGGGCCTCATATGGGCCGAAAGACGTCATGGGCCATACATGGGCCAGAAGTGAAAACGGGCTGGAATCATATTAGATGGCCCAGTTGATGCTACTGGGCCTAATTCGGATAGGGCGTAATGGGCCTTGGGTTTGCGGGCTGTAAATGGGCTATATGCGAACAGGCCGTTAACAGGCTTTCCATGGGCCGGCCTGCCACCATTTGACCAAGTCAAACAGGCCGGCCTTTTCACAAGAATGGGCCTCTGTTGGGCCGTGCCACGTGTCGACGTATCACAGGCCCCTTCTGTCCAATGAGTGGATGGCATCTGTCCCAACGGTGAGCCGACACGTGTTTCCTCCAGCCAATGATGATTTTACAGGTGGAAAATCCCCATTGGTCGGGGTTGTTAACGGGTTATCGGATCCAAAACCCGACCCGATAGGCGTTCCATTACGGTGGATGCCACGTGTCGGTCACCCTTGACGAAAGCAGTTCTGTGACGCGTGATTTATCGTCATGGAAGTGGACACTTCCGTGATGATAATTTTGGTAATGTCATGGAACACTTCTACGACAGGACAGGTATGACTATCTTGATTCTGTCATAAATTTGTCATGGATGAACATGCATGACAAAAAACGCGACCTACTGTGACAAACACGTATCATCACGGAAGTGTATTTTTTTTGTAGTGTAGCCTCGATCCTTTCCATAGCACAGAGCAAAAGGGCACAACCTTTTGGTGGAACACTCACATATGGTTCCATGAACACAAGCATTTTTCTCCCTACTCCGACATGGTCATCAACAAGCATGAATGGAAGTCCCTCAAACATCGATGGTACACCATCCAAGAGGCTGTGTCCAAGTATTGCGATCACTTGAAGCATCTCATCGCACGGTGCCCTAGCGGTGCACAAATCACCGAGCAAGTAAGTCGATCACTAGCCAGACATGCATTTTTTTGTTGCTCAATAGCCGGATATGCCTAGTTTTGTCGATCACTACCTGGAGATGCATTGTTTTGTTGCTCACTATCCAGATATGCTTAGTTTTGTTGATCACTAGCTGGACAGGCATTGTTTTGTTTCTCACTAGCCGAATATGCTTAGTTTTGTTGATCACTAGCCAGACATCTATTTTTTATTCCTCACTAGCCGGATATGCATTGTTGACAATGTTTCACTTTTGTAGCCTACTCGTGCTTGTTTGGTGTACAAGAAGTTGAAGCATTGTTGGTTGCAGTTGAATGGGAAACGAAAGTGGAATCTTTTCATATCCAAGACCACCGCCTAAGCCTATGAGGAAGAAACCGCTGACCCTACCGACCCAACCCGAGAAATGCCGACGAAGGTTAGAAGAAATTTACAAGGGAAGAAGTGGGCGAGGAGAGGGTGAAGCGATAAGGTGCGGAGGCCAAGCCGACGGAAAGGTTCGAGGACATCTTGGCGAAGAAGGAGGCATGTGTCAAGCACTCGGACATCAAGGAGGAGAAGAAGGCGGAGAGGTTCAAATTATTGATGGAGGTGACGGGCAAGAAGTTCAAGCTCGAAGAGAGGAGGACCATGATTGAAGAGAGAAAGTCCATGCTCGAGGACAATAAGGTGAAGATTGCCGGTGAAAGTGCGTTAAGTCGACTAGAGGGGGGGGTGAATAGGCGATTTTTACAAATTTGTCACCGAGGAATTTGAGGGTGAGGAAATTCCTAAGTCACGAACTACAAGAAGCGAAATAAGTACTCAGATGCACACATAACAGAACATAAGCACAATCATCATGATGAAATGAAAACAAGCACAGAGTACAGAAAGCGTAAACACAGGATAAGCAGGCTGAAGGCAAACTGACTGAAGACATTGAACTGAGGAAAATTAGAAAGTCTTCCATCAAAGTCTTCAAATAGATACGATCAAGTACACACCACAGTAATGAGGAAATGAAAGGGTTGAGGAAATGGAACCAGTAGGCTTGGTGAAGACAGTGATTTGGTAGACCAGTTCCAACTGCTGTGACAGTTGTACGTCCAGTTGGAGTGGCTAGGTATTTAAACCTAAGGACACGCAGTCCCGGACACACAGTCCTCACCGTATTCTCCTTGAGCTAAGGTCACACAGACCTCGCCCAATCACTCGTGGTAAGTCTTCAGGTGACTTCCAAACCTTCACAAACTCAGTCACTCGGCGATCCACAATTTCCTCTTGGATGCTCTATACCATGACTCCTAACTGTCTGGAAGATGCACAATATTCAAAGGTAACAAGCGTCGGATCCACACAGGAACAATCTCTTCAGTGATGTCAATCACTTTGGGTTTGTAGGTGTTTGGGTTTGGGTTTTCCTCACTTGATGATTTTCGCTCAAAGTCCTCAGAGGATGGGATGCTCTCAATGACAAGTGTTAGTTTCTCTAGGAGCAGCCAACCAGCTAGTGTTTGTAGGGGGCGGCTATTTATAGCCTAGGGAGCAGCCCGACATGATAAGACATAAATGCCTTTCAATGATATGACCGTTAGGTGGGTAGATATTTTGGGACAGCCGGCGCATAGCACAGCAAGGGTCGGAAATTTGAGTATCGAATTCCTTAGGGCTATCATGTTCCTCACTTGTAGGAAATATGCACTGGCAAATTCCTAACTCCTCAGTCGGAAGAAATTCCTCAGAGACCAGAAGAACTTTGTCTGTGTCACTGAAGAAATTGACTGAACTGTATGAGATTTCCAATGGCTTCACTCGAAGGGATTGGTAGGTATAGGATTTTGAGATGAGCATCACTTGGAAACTTTTCCTTAGTTTTTCCTCGACCCCTTTAACAGTACGGTGTTTCCTATGACTCAAGAAAGAGAAAATGAAACTACGAAAACAAAAGTCTTCACGCTTCATATTTCTCACATGAATATTAACTCTTCATGGTCACACCAATTTCTTCACTTTCAAAGTCTTCAGAAAGCCAAAGTCTTCAGTTGAAGACATTCATTTCTAGGGGTTGACTTTCTTTGTAAATATCAAACTCCTCATAGACTTATATACTTGTGTACACTCGCAAACGCATTAGTCCCTTAACCTATAGTTCTTCAATACACCAAGATCACTAAGGGGCACTAGATGCACTTAAAATCTCCCCCTTTTTGATGATTGATGACAATATAGGTTAAGTTTTCAACGGGGATAAACATATGAAGTGTAAATGCTGATATTGAGGAATTTGATTGCAAGATATAGAAGAACTCCCCCTAAAGATGCGCATAGTGAGGAATTTGCTTTTGAGAAGCAATGCACATTGAAGAGTAGAATCATGGAGATCTCCCCCTATATCTTGTAATTCATACACGCATTTAACATATGATATGAAGAATGTGAAATGCATGATGAAATATGGTGACTGATGTAATTCAGCATGCGTGCATTAACATATTGAGGAAATAGCATGCAGAAAAACATAGAAAAGGTATCAGACCACCATCGGGTTTAAGTTTACAACTCGATCCAATAAAACTTCAGAAGAACGTGAGTTGTAACTTAGAAAAAAATGCCCATATATATAGACCCGCTTGAAGACTAACTCAAATTTCTCCCCTTTGTCATCGAATGACCAAAAGGGACGAAAAATGAGGACTAACGCCCCTGGAGAATATCACGAAGTCAATGGAGGAGCGCCAGCGTTTTTGGGGTCGGTTGTTGAAGTAGGGCCTGCCGCAGTGTCATCCAAATCTTCATGTTCATCTGTCTCGCGTGATGAAGAATAAGAGGTGGCCACCAAGTGAGGAACTTTGACCTTCTTGAATTTCTTCGAAGGTGGCTGAGACCAGTCAAAGTCCTGCTTGAAGCCCATCTGTTTAAGATCTTCTTCGCCGTAGAGATGAGTGAGAATAGCCCAGGTGCGATCAAATACTTGATGCAGATAGTAATAGTTCTTCCTCACTGAATTTTGAGTTACTGTCATGTCCTGAAGAATTGAACCAAACTGTCGCTTGACCCATTTGTGGTTGTGGTTGACCTTCTGGTGAAGACTGAGGAGAAGCTCACGATTAGTCATCACCCTTGGAGTTGTGCCTTGAGGATTTTGCTTTGAAGCATTGGCGGCAGAGTAATGAGTGGCAGAGTGATCATTGGTGGAGTAAGATGCAACTTTGCGGAAATGACCATCCAATGGACGAATGGCTTCATCAATAATCACAGTCGCCTTGCCCTTCTCATCAGCTGACGAAAATGTCCGCTTGAGGACTTCAATAGGGGGCAAGTAGCTGCCATGGTTGAGTGTGTCAACCTTGTAATTGATTGAAGACCTTGATCTGAGGAATCTCATAATCCAGGGAGCGTAAGGCTTCAACTCAAAAGGTGACAATGTAACATTGGCTAGATTCCTCATGAAGAAATCATGGTAGTTGACAGGAACTCCATGGATGATATTGAAAAGCAGATTCTTCATGAAGCCAACGACCTCTTCTTCATTAGAGTTGTGGCCTTTGATTGGACTGAGGGTCTTGGTCAGAATGCGATAGACAGTCTGTTGCACATATAGCAATTCCTTCATGAGGAATTTGGTCCTTGGTGCTTGACCAGGCTTCAGAGGCTTCATCAAAACTTGCATGTAGTGATCAGAGAGCTCAGGTTCATGATAGATGAGACATGCACTTTCAAGGGGAGGACTGACAGACAGGGCATGAAGCAATTCAGAGGCTGGTGCTTTGAAATGTGTGTTTTCTGTCATCTAGTCCAACACCCAAGGATTCACATCTTCAGAATTGCCACTGATGTGCAGTGTCGCGTAGAACTGAAGAATTAGCTCTTTATTCCAATCACATATGTCAGTACAGAAGTTGAGTAGCCCAGCGTCATGAAGAACACTAAGGACTGGGGTGAAGCAAGGCAGCGATTCCATATCCACATGAGGAATATGCTCATGGTCAACGATTCTTGTCCTTATCAAATAGCAGTGAAGAGTAGAAGTTTGCTTGGCTGGCTATCCAGACATGCTTCCTTTGAAGACGAGCAGAATCATACGGGTTGTAGTCAGTGAAGAACACATGCTCATGAAAGAACTCACCAGCCTTGAATTTCTGCTTCTTTGAGAAAGGATTCTTCGGCTTGGGCTGAGGAGTATCAGTTAATGTCTTCACAGCCTCTAGAATCACAATCTCAGGAACCACAGGCTGAGGAATTTCAGTTTCTGCTTCAGTAGCAGCCTGGGGCTTCATCTCTACAGCAACTTTAACATCAGCACTAGTGGCTGGAATTTCTTCAAGGATGGAAAGAGGTGTGGCTTGAGGTTCATTAGAGCCCATTTGAACTTCTTTAGTTTGTACTGGGGACTGAAGAATCTGTTGCAGTGGGGTGAACATTGGAGAGTTGGGGTGATGAATTTCCCAATAGTCATCATTCAGAACCGGAGTGGTGCTCCCAATGTCCACATCTTCCTCTTGTTCATCCAATTCTTCAACGCCTACCTCTTCAGCTATGAACTAAGGCATAGGCAATGAAACCAGTGGGGTTGAAGGATATCATCCACTTCAATTTCTTCATCCAACTGCTCTGAAGAAGCAGCAGAAGGAACATCTTCATCTGATCCGCTTGGGATCACATAATATTCACCAAAAGGAACGATTTCCTTTGATGGCATGCTTGAGACAGGAATAGCATCAATGGGATTCTCAAAAGAGCTTGTCAAAGTCTTTGTATTCTTTGGTGCTGAAGACTCTGAGGAGGCGGATGCTTTCCTTTTCTTCACAGCTGCTCGCTCCACAGCTTTGCTTTTCTTTGCTTCCGTTGTAGAAGGAATAATGGGACTTGGCATTGGTGCAGGAGGAGCAGAGGAAATTGGTTCATTTTCCTCAAGCACAACTGATGTAGTTGCCCTGGTTGGTTCAGCTTCTTCAGGCTCAGTGGTTGATGCTTCAGCTGGCCTGACTTCTTCCTCAAGCGCAACACTAGTGGTTGCCCTAGCAATTTCATCAGCGGCTGGAATAGCTTCATCAGCCCTGGTAATTTAAGTTTCATCAGCAGCCTGATTTTCATCCATGGTGCTGGCATGTTCTTCAGTCGGCTGAGAAGATGCCTTAGCCTGAGGATATTCATGTTGCGTTGGGGCTGTAACATTTGAGGTAAATCCCTTCACTACTAGGGAAAAGCCTAGCAGCAGCGCGGGTTCTAGGTATATCAATAGCGTGGGGACCGGCACTACTAATAAGGCGCTACAGCTAACCTGTAGCAGCAGCGCGTGCACGCCCGCGCTACTGCTATACAAGTGTAGCAGCAGCGTGCTGCCTGGAAGCTCGCTACTACTAATAGCTCTAGCGGGCTTTGGCTGGACGCGCTACTACTACTGTCACACTGCTGCTAACATTTCTCCACTCGCTACTGCTAATTTTAGTAGTTTTTGATTTTTTTTCCTGCATATTTGTTGGGTTGAACATGCTTTATACAAGAATCTTTAGCAGATACAAATATCATCATGATACACATACAAATGGCTGCGAGACCACAAATGTAATCGTAGCATATACATACAGATAGTCTCATCATAATCATCATCCAACACAAAGTGGTATCTCATCATCATCTCAAAAATAGCGATACATGCAAGTCTCGAATACTTGCAACTACAACGTCATCCATCTAAAAAATGGTATACGCGAGAAGAGCTATCACTATGAGTGAGAGCGGAACTATGCAGTACATGAGGCGGCGGTTACGAGTCCTCTCTCGCGCTAGCGTGAACCTCAAGTAACTATCCTCTCCTTCTTGTCTGCTTTTGAAGCCTTTATGGCTGGCGCCCGAGACCCCATTCACTTGCGCCTGACACTCATGCCACTCGTTGTACACCCCCAGAACCTTCCCTTTGTACACGACATAGCACTGCCATCTCGCCATCAGGAAACTAGGTACCTGTTAGAGATGCATCTTCATCAGCAGGATGTACAATTACATGCAACAAAATATACTAGAGCAACACGAAAAAGAAAGGGTTAGCAACTAGATGCAGCATACAGTATGCAAACTAATTAATTAGAGGTACGCACGTCATCGTACCCAAACTAACAATGTAGCATTACGCAAGTTCGGCAGGGACCGTGGACATCACAAAGTTTCATCGCTGCAGAAAGTATACAAGTTCAACCGACACATATCATCATCATCGGCACCGTAAATCACTAGAAGTTTCATCCTTCCATATCATCGAGGATGGACCCTAGCTTCTTGAACGGCGTGAGGTCATGACGTTGCATGCCTATGTGAGTTCGGACGTTAGCTCGCGATATAGGGCCGTGGTAGAACTTCCCCTTCTCATTGACGACTTCTTTCATGATGATCGTCGCAATGTCCCTTTGGATGCGGAAGAAGTCATTTCTAAGTTTATAATCTGCTTCTCCATGAGATTCTACCCACTTGTGGATATGATCATCATTTCTGCTTGTCATGCGAAGCTTTTTGTGATCCGTGCTGAACACAATCATTAGATGGAGGATGTAGAATCCATCTTTCTTGCTTAGTTTTGGGACATGGATGCAGCAGAAGTTAGTTTTATGCACGAAACCCATGTTCTTGTTCCTTTGTTTCCTGATCTGCATGTGGCCACCTCTAATGTTGAAGCCTTGGAGAGAATCATCTAGAATATTCATTATGTGGGTGTAGTCCTTCTTCTCGTAGTCTCTAGAAGGGTCGAAATACACGGCGTGGGAGACTCGCGGGTAAAGAACAATAAGGACGACGCACCCGTTGCTGTGGGGAAAAGACACCTCAAATTATTCTTCATATGAGCGAGAAGGACTGATTGAAATGTACGAAAGGGTTGTCCGGAACTGAGTTACTTTGGATGATAAGGCAGGAGGACAATTTCCTGGTCCTTATTCTGTACCATGAAGTTTTGGAGGTAGTCCCTAGCAGTTTCACGCTCGAAGTCGCTGAGACTCAAGAAAGACTCGTGCATGTAGTACGGATCCGCCACACAGATTTGCGAGACTTCTTCTCTCTTCATGATGGAGCTCATATGTAGTGCAAAAAGGCGGACGATTGTAAAATCGAGCTGCCTTGTCAGAAACATCTCAAAGATATGGTCAAACCGCAGGAAGAACGCCTCCGCGGGCCATGTGTCGACGTAGCACTTCCCCTTAGGCACATGAGCCGCGTATGTCAGATATCCTGGACCTTCAAGGCTAGTAGGCTTTTCTTAGTCGACAACACATGGTCGTGCAGTCTCCTGAGATCCCCTAATAGTGCCTCCAGCGGTTTCGGCGGTAGCATCGGCTCACCCGTCAGATGGAACATGGCCGCACCTTTCACGGGTACATGCTCTTCAGAATCCATCGTCTGGCTGCTATGTGCTCTGGCTTGTTTGGAGGCAGCTATCTTCCCCGATCTCTTCCTCTCCTTTATCTTGGGCACACCTTCCAGACCCTTCCTTAACCCCTGCCCCAGTGTTCTAGGGCTAAGCACTGTACGACCCCCGGCTAGTTGAGCCTGTGTTGAGGTGGCATCTTCAGGCGTGTTCTGTGAGGATTTCATGAAGAGAGACTTTTTGCAATCCCTGCTACGACCTTCCTGCCCGGGCAGATCATCCATATCCTCATTAGCACGCTGATAGCCCGATTCGCCATATGGTTGACTCATCATATCTAAGTCACACTCATACACGTTTGTATTGAGGAAAGCCATTGGGTCGACCTCCGTCTCATCATCCATTCTCTGTTCTACAGGACCGATTACATCATCCAGTATTATTGCACCCCCTTCAGCACGTCATCCGCCGCTCTCACCCGACACTACAGGAGCTAGTAATTGCGTAGGCGGGGTGGTGGTCTCCGCACATGCTTGTTGATGTGTGATTATTGGTGTGCTCTTGGCCGGCTCCAGACGAATAAGATTCTTCGGCCATAGTAGCACCCAACCCTTACAGCTTCCAATCCGTAGCAGGGTCTCGTCATCCTCTCCCACATGCTGTACTGGAGGAGGCAAATCCTCGTGCCCCGATTTCACACTGGACAAGTTAACCCTGAAGTGCCCAGCGGGGATCGGCTAGTTGTGGAACGTGGGTTGCAAGGGGTTCATTATCATCCCTGTCCCACGTCCACCTTCTGGCCTTTGATCAAGTAGAGTATGTCGGTACCTTCCCCGCCGGTACCTTCCCCGCCGGTCTCGGCGCCGCCATCGGTGCCGGCTAAGTCGGTGTCGATGTCAGCGTCAGTACCATCATCGAGGCCGACCTGCAAACCTGGACTTTGCAATTTCTTAGCAGCCAAATAGTCGAGGTACTCTTGTTCACCCTCATAATCCATCTCGTCTGCATCTTGGTCAGAAGGCCCAGTTTCTTTGTTGTTCGACATGTTTCCTATGACTAAGTCTCCTCGTTTAATTCTAAAACTATTTAAAAAATGAGAAATGACATAAAAAAGAAATCTATGTTTGCCAGAATGTTGTTTCCCAGCAACTCCGAGCACTCGACATGCCTACTCTAGCACAAATCATGCCAAAATTCACGGAAAATTTCGGGATGACCTTTGCTAAAAAAATGGACATATCAAGCGCCTGAAATTCACCCGAACAGAAATGAATCAACATTCCGGCATAACATAGGCCACTCGGATCATTTACCCTGCACATAATCATCATGTCCAAATGACATGCCCAAATTCCAAATATGACATGCCCAAAACATCACATGTCCACATATCACATGTCAACTTCAAATTTGCATATAAAGGGAAGAAAAATATAGAACTAGAAGAAAAAATCTAGCTAAATTCATAACTAAATATATAACCTAATTAGCCATCTACCTTAACTAAAACCTAAGTAAATTAACCAAAAAACCTAGCTACCAGATAGAGGAGGAGCGGTGGGGGGCTTATAGAGGGTGCTGGCCCCACGACGGCCGAGGTTGGGACGGGTCGGGGTTGAGCGCCGGGGCCGGAGCCAGGGACGGGGTCGGGGCTGTGGGCGAGCGCCGGGGCCGGAGCCGGGGTCGGGGTCGGTCGGGGTCGGGGTCGGGGGCCGGGGCCGGAGCCGGCGCCGGGGTCGGTCAGGGTCGAGGTCGGGGGCGAGCGCAGAGGCGTGGCGAGGGTTCTACGTCTTGAGCTTGCGTTGGTTTTCCTTGAAGAGGAAAGGGTGATGCAGCAATAGTAGCGTAAGTATTTCCCTCAGTTTTTGAGAACCAAGGTATCAATCCAGTAGGAGGCTCCTCAAAAGTCCCATGCACCTACACAAACAAACAAAGAACTCGCAACCAACACAATAAAGCGGTTATCAATCCCTTCACAGCCACTCGCGAAAGTGAGATCTGATAGAGATAGTATGATAAGATAAATATATTTTTGGTATTTTATAATATAGATTGGAAAAGTAAAGATGAAAATAAAAGTAGATTGAAAGCTTATATGATAAAAGACAGACCCGGGGGCCATAGGTTTCACTAGTGGCTTCTCTTAAGAAAGCATAAGTATTACGGTGGGTGAACAAATTACTGTCGAGCAATTGATAGAAAAGCGAATAATTATGAGATTATCTAGGCATGATCATGTATATAGGCATCACGTCCGTCACAACTAGACTAACTCCTGCCTGCATCTACTACTATTACTCCACACATCGACCGCTATCCAGCATGCATCTAGAGTATTAAATTCATAAAGAACAGAGTAACGCATTAAGAAAGATGACATGATCTAGAGGGATAAACTCATGCAATATGATATAAACCCCATCTTTTTATCCTCGATTGCAACAACACAATACGTGCCTTGCTACCCCTGCTATCACTGGGAAAGGACATCGCAAGATTGAACCCAAAGCTAAGCACTTCTCCCATGGCAAGAAAGATCAATCTAGTAGGCCAAACCAAACTGATAATTCGAAGAGACATGCATAGATAACTTAATCACACATAAAAGAATTCAGAGGTGATTCAAATATTTCTCATAGATAAACTTGATCATAAACCCACAATTCATCGGATCTCGACAAACACACTACAAAAATAGTTAAATCGAATAGATCTCCAAGAAGATCAAGGAGAACATGGTATTGAGATCCAAAGAGAGAGAAGAAGCCATCTAGCTAATAACTATGGACCTGAAGGTCTGTGGTAAACTACTCACAACTCATCAGAGAGGCTATGGTGTTGATGTACAAGCCCTCCATGGTCGATTCCTCCTCCGGCAGAGCGCCGGTGAAGGCTCCAAGACGGGATCTCGTGGATACAGAAGGTTACGGTGGTGGAACTTGGTTTTTGTGGTCGCTTCTGATGTTCTCGCGGTACGTGGGTATATATAGGAGGAAAAAGTATGTCGGTGGACGCCCGAGGGGCCCACGAGATAGGGGGGCGCGCCCAGTAGGGGGGGGGCGCCCTCCACCCTCGTGGCCGCCTCGGCTTCTTCTTAACTTGCACTCCAAGTCCTCTGGATCACATTCGTTCCAAAAATCACGCTCCTGAAGGTTTCATTCCGTTTGGACTCCATTTGATATTCCTTTTCTTTGAAACACTGAAATAGGCACAAAAAAATAGCAATACGGGTTGGGCCTTCGGTTAGTAGGTTAGTCCGAAAAATGATATAAAAGTGTAAAGTAGAGCCCATAAACATCCAAAATGGGTAATATAATAGCATGGAACAATCAAAAATTATAGATACATTGGAGACATGTCAAGCATCCCCAAGCTTAATTCATGCTCGTCCTCGAGTAGGTAAATGATAAAAACAGAATTTTTGATGTGGAATGCTACCTAACATAATTCTAAATGTAATTTTCTTTATTGTGGCATGATTGTTCAGATCCAAATGATTCAAGATAAAAGCTTATAAAACATAAAAATAATAATACTTCAAAGCATACTAACAAATAATCATGTCCTATCAAAATAGCATAGCCAAAGAAAGCTTATCCCTAAAAAATCATATAGTTAGGCCATGCTTCATTTTCATTACACAAAATACCCCCATCATGTACAACCCCGATGACGAGCCGAGCAATTGGTTCATACTTTTTAACGCGCTTCAGCTTTTTTCAACTCTTACGCAATACATGAGCGCAAGCCATGGACATAGCACTATGGTGGTATATGGTGGTGGTTGTATAGACAAAAAGGGAGAAGATAGTCTCACATCAACTAGGCGTATCAACGGGCTATGGAGATGCCCATCAATATATATCAACGTGAGTGAGTAGGGATTGCCATGCAACGGATGCACTAGAGCTATAAATATATGAAAGCTCAACAAAAGAAACTAAGTGGGTGTGCATCCAACTCGCTTGCTCACGAAGACCTAGGGCATTTTGAGGAAGCCCATCATTGGAATATACAAGCCATGTTCTATGATGAAAAATTCCCGCTAGTTTATGAAAGTGACAACACAAGAGATTCTCTATCATGAAGATCATGGTGCTATTATGAAGCACAAGTGAGGAAAAGAGATAGTAGCATTGTCCCTTCTATCTTTCTCTCTCATTTTTTTATTTTTTGGCCTTTCTTTTTTTGGCCTTTCTCTTTTTTTTATTTGGTGGGCTCTTTGGCCTCTCATCCCGACTTGTGGGGGAATCATAGTCTTCATTATCCTTTCCTCACTTGGGACCATGATTTTAAATAGCGGATAGCGGGGTGATAGCGGATTGAGGTCGGCATAGCGGAATACGGATAGTGGGTGATATTGCGGACGCTATGTCCGCATAGCGGATTTGTAAAACCACTTGCAAATTAGATATTATTATGTGTATTTCTAATCAGTTGAAAATAATATGACACTTGAATTGAACAATTCAATCATGTAAGTAGTAAGCATGCAAACAAACCCATCATAGAATTATGCAACAAGCCAACCATATCATGATATCAAAGAACCACCAACATATTCGGTTCATAGGCACTCATCATCAAATAAATAAGTTCAGACTTTGTAATCTACATCCATCAAACCATGACCTGATTACCATCCATCCATGATCCATCACAGATTCACAGAATTAAAAACAGAAATGAGTGCATGACACATGAATAAAGTTGACAAGTGACAACAAGAGTGCATGACACCGTCAGGCCACGACCATCATGCAAAATAAAACAGATTCAAGTCTGGTCATGCAAGAAGCAAGATGCACAAGTCATTCACCATCATATTCATCTTCTCCAGTCAGATCGAATTCTTCCTGGTCTTCATCATTGTCTTCCTCAGCTTCTTGGTTCTCATCCTCTTCTTCCATCTCCTCTTCTTCAGCCACTTCCTCCTCTTCCTCCTCATCTTCAACATCTTGAATTGTACGAGCTCTTTTACCTCTAGTTCTTGAAGCTACAGATTTTTGTTTCCCCTTTGAATTGATCTCAATTTCAGCTTCATCTTCAGATGGCTCATCATCTTGTAGTAGCTCTTCATCCAACATCCACTCATTTGGTGGCTCATCTTCAATGTATTTTGCAAGCAGTGGGTCCCTTTCCCTCTCAGAGTACTTCGAGTCCAGCCTCTTGTTGATCATCACATAAACAAGGTCATTCAACTTCTTCTGGCCTAGTCTGGTCCTCTTCTTTGAATGTACCTAAAACACAAATACAATAGTACATGCCATTTAGTAATTCACAAGATGCAAATAAAAAATTGTAAGAAACTAAGCAATTGAGGAATAGCTTAATTGGGGATGTTATTACCCTCACAAGATGCAGACCAATTTCTTTCACATGCCGAAGAACTACAAGTTAAGCTCAAGATTCTTATAGCCATCTTCTTCAAGTCCTTTGCAGAAGTTCCATGCACGATCCACCATCTTTCTGCAAACAAGCAAGCCAAACAAATAAATAAGTACATCACTACCAGGTTGCAACATTCAAGTAAGACTCACAAGTTCTAGCATTCTTACCAGGAGTGATAGTTGCTACTTTGCGTTGTCTAATAGCCATGTCAGTTCCAAATGAATCTATGGCTTTAGCGTAATAACTAAGCTGGGAGATAATATTGTGTTGCACCTCTGTGTTATTTTTGTACATAACAGATGCACACTCTATGACTGCTTCCATGAAATCTTCTTCAGCCATTTCACTCTGTCTATCATAGTAGAAGAAAGGGTTCAAAAAATAACCAGCTTTGTGCAGCGCTGTTTTCATCTAGTTATCCCACCTTCTATCTATGATCTCCCAAATAGGACCATATTTTTTCTCAACATGGTTGAGCCGGACTGCTATTTCCTGCTTTGCTTGGAGAAGATCACCATATAAGAACCCCATGGCTGGAGTGTCTCCATCAACCCGCCTAAGCACATTGGCAAGTGGCTCAAAATAATTCACTAGCAGGTTTATCTTGGCCCAAAACTTATTGTCCATTACGAGCTTGTACACACGTTTGCCCAATGGCTTCTAAGCATAACTACTGCCAGCCCAATCATTTGATGCAAACATTAGCTTCAGTTGCTTCCTCTTTCCATACAAACTCTTCAAGTTCAAGTTGTGACTTGCAAATCGAGTAGCACCAGCTCTGACTAAATCACCTTTGGCATACTTGCGAAGAATAGCCAACAATCTAGTGTGTGCATAAAAGAAATTTGTGATGGTCTTACCATTGGTAATTGTTGAGCTGACTATGGGTATATTTCCAGTGTCTTGGAGCATTAGGTTGATTGTGGGCTGCACATGAGGTCCAGAATATTTGAGGATGCTTCTGCTTAAGTAACTTGGCTGCTGCAATATTGTTACTTGCATTGTCCGTGACTACTTGAACAATCTTTTCAGCACCAATTTCAGAAACGCAAGACATGACCAAGATGAAGATGAACTTGGCATCGTGAACCTCCATTGAAGCTTCAATGGCACGGAGGAAACACATGCCTCTGGAAGAATGGGCAACCAAATTCATTAAGCTCCTTCCACGGCGATCTGTCCAAGCATCAGTCATTATAGAGCATCCAATAGAAACCCATGCCTCCTTTTGGACCTTCAACATTTCATCTACCTTGCTAACTTGTATCTTCAACAAAGGATTGGCAAGCTGATAAGGTGTAGGTGGCTTCAATCCTGGACCAAACTGTCCAATTGCTTCCACCATTCGAGCAAATTATTTAAGACTAGCAACATTATGTGCAAGGGCACCCTCAATGAAGAACTTGCAGATATAATCATAAGTTGTCTTTGCTTCTTTGATCTTGTAATGAGCATTCACCGTTGTTTGTTTCCCTGTTCCTGGCTGTGCATGATACCTGTCCATTGGACCCTTGATCAAAGGCTTCTTAGGAAGTTGAGAGCTTCCACTTGCTGCAGGAGAAAACTAAACAATTTCGCAATCTTCATCCTCATTCCCACCCTGATCATACATCCCTCTGACCTCCTCTCGCAGCGCCAACATTTTGTTTAGTGATTTATCCTTCTTTTTATCATTCTCAGCTATCAATGCACTCATTTGCTCTCTAACATGATCAGGAACCTGCGTGCAAGGTACACAGTCCTTTCTCAGTCCAACCAAGTGCTTCTTAAATCTTGTAATGCCACCATTATAAAAGTTCAAGCAATATTTGCACCCAACTCTGTTCTTGGTCCTAAACTCATCAGTAATTGGTAAAGCATGCTCCCAGGCTGCATCTTTTCTCGTTCTTCCAGTTGTGATTGCGGCTGCACACGAAGCCCCTGATCCGACTGAAGACATTGTGCTAGTAGCCTACAACTGCAGGAAAAGAAAGAAACACAAGATATTAATTTGACTGAATTACCAGTGCAAATAGTTGATTTGTTGAATTACAAACCTGTGCAAGTGCATCACTATAAACTGAATTTATAAATAAAAATGTAACAGTACAGATAAAATGCAAAGACTGTACTGAGTATAGTACTATTGTGCTAATTTATCAGTACCAGACTAAACTTTATGCATCTGGTAGTACTTGTTCTAGCCGAACTAGTAACTAGTAACTAAGTGGTAGTGCCGCAGTGAGCAGTGGCCTATGTACAAACAAAAAACAGTGACTATTACTAACGTACTATTCTATACTTATATGCTCTAAGCTCCCAGCTCCCCCCAATTTCATCTAGGTACTAAACTATGCATCAATCTGTGTATATGAAAAGCAAAGAAAAGCCAATACCTTGACTCTTTGAAGTGGTGAACCGTGGCGAGACCTTCCCGATTGGAGAAGAGCAGAGCAGCTGGAGCAGAGCAAAGCAGCCGGACAGAGCAGGAAGGAGCAGATGGAGCCGGAAGGAGCAGAGCATGAGCAGTACAACATCGAGCAGGAAGGGGACTGCCTCGTTGCTGGTCACCGTCCTACTGCGGATCTGCGTTGAGCAGGAAGGGGACTCCCTCTGTTGGCCCGTCGCCGTCGTCGGAGATGGCCCCTCGTCCGACCCAGGGAAGTGCGTCGAGCAGGAGCAGGAAGTGTCCGCCCTGCGGCTGCGGCCTCAACGAACGGGAAGGGAGTAGGGGCTATGGGGGTTGAGCCATCAGCCGTCCGGCCAGCATCTCCGTCCGGCCTCCGGCGTTTACTGCCGCTGGGGAGCAGGGCTTGTGGTGTCGCTGGGGAGCCGCCAGCCGCCGGGGAACGAGAGGAGTGTGTTGATTTAGGGTTAGGGCTGGCCGGTTCAGTGCGCGTCTCGAATTTATACCAGGTACAAGTCCGCTATGACCGCAACCAACGCTACCTAAATGTATGCTATTGCGCTCTGATAGCCGCTATAACAGCCGCATCATGCCAAACACGCTATTTCCTAGCGCAGCGTTTGACTTGTAGCGGATTGGACACGCTACCGCAATAGCGGCCGCAATAGCGTTCATAGCGCCCGCAATTTAAAACCTTGCTTGGGACAATGCTCTAATAATGAAGATCATCACACTTTTATTAATTTACAACTCGAGAATTACAACTCAACACTTAGAACAAAGTATGACTCTATATGAATGCCTCCGGCGATGTACCGAGATATGCAATGAATCAAGAGTGACATGTATGAAAATTATGAAGGTGGCCTTGCCACAAATAATATGTCAACTACATGATCATGCAAAGAGCAATATGACAATGATGGAGCGTGTCATAATAACGGAACGGTGGAAAGTTGCATGGCAATATATCTCGGAATGGCTATGGAAATGCCATAATAGGTAGGTATGGTGGCTGTTTTGAGGAAGGTAAATAATGGGTGCATGATACAGGCGAAAGTTGTGCGGTATAATAGAGGCTAGCAAAGTGGAAGGGTGAGTGTGCGTATATCCATGGACTCACATTACTCATAAAGAACTCATATACTTATTGCAAAAGTCTACTTAGCCCTCGAAGCAAAGTACTACTATGCATGCTCCTAGAGGGATAGATTGGCAGGAAAAGACCATCGCTCGTCCCCGACTGCCACTCATAAGACACTCAAAAGAGCACCTCATGCAACAAATTTTTCACACAACTTTTACCATACGTGCATGCTACGGGACTTGCCAACTTCAAGACAAGTATTTCTCAATTTCATAATTACCCACTAGCATGACTCTAGCATTACTACCTTTATACCTCAAAACAATTATCAAGCATCAAATTGATCCTAGTGTTTTATGCACTTTCTATGATAGTTTTTATTATACCCAACTTGGATGCTCATCATTCTAGGACCAAATTCATAACCATAGCAAATACCATTCTGTTCTAAAAGACTCTCAAAATAATATAAGTGAAGCATGAGAAATCAAAAATTTCTTCAAAATTAATCCACTGCCGTGCTCTAAAAGATATAAGTGAAGCACTAGAGCAAAAACTATCTAGCTCAAAAGATATAGGTGAAGCACATAGAGTATTATAGTAAATTCTAATCAAGTGGGATTCTCCCAAAAGGAGTGTACAACAAGTATGATTGTGTAAAACTGAAAATCAAAGACTAATATCATACACGACGCTCCAAGCAAAACACATATCATGTGGCGAATAAAAATATAGCTCCAAGTAAAGTTACCGATAAACGAAGACGAAAGAGGGGATGCCTTCCTTGGGGCATCCCCAAGCTTAGGCTTTTGGATATTCTTGAATATCTTGGGGTTCCATGGGCATACCCAAGCTTAGGCTCTTGCCACTCCTTATTCCATAGTCCATCAAATCTTTACCCAAAACTTGAAAACTTCACAACACAAAACTCAACGGGAAATCTCATAAGCTCCGTTAGTGAAAGAAAGAAAAACCACCACATAAGGTACTATAATGAACTCATTATTTATTTATATTTGTGTTAAACCTACTGTATTCCAAGTTCTTTATGATTCATACCACTTAATACTAGCCATAGATGCATCAAAATAAGCAAACAACACACGAAAAATAGAATTTGTCAAAAACAGAACAGTCTGTAGCAATCTGTAACTCTCGAATACTTCTGGAACTTTAAAAATCCTACCAAAATAGGAAGTCCTGGGAAATTTTTCTATTGATATACAGAAAAAAGAATCAATGCAAAAGCACGTTTCTTTGAATTAATAAAATTAGTTTCGTGCGTGCAATTTTTCTGTTTTTCAGCTGAATCAAATTAACTATCACCATAGGTTATCCTATAGGTTCTACTTGGCACAAACACTAATTAAAACATAAAAACACATCTAAACAGAAATTAGATGCAAAACTTATTACTAAACAGAAACAAAAACAAAAAACACAAATAAAATTGGGTTGCCTCCAAACTAGCGCTATCGTTTAACGCGCCTAGCTAGGCATAAAAGCGAGGATAGATCTAAGTAGTGCCATCTTTGGCACTCAATTCATAAGTAGCTCGCATGATAGATTCATAAGGTAATTTAAGTTTCTTTCTTGGAAAGTGCTCCATGCCTTTCCTTAATGGAAATAGAAATCTAATATTCCCTTCCTTCATATCAATAA
The DNA here is from genome assembly GCF_002162155.2 of Triticum dicoccoides. NCBI lineage: Eukaryota > Viridiplantae > Streptophyta > Magnoliopsida > Poales > Poaceae > Triticum > Triticum dicoccoides. Next base: position 647,123,152 of record NC_041383.1, on the reverse strand, counting down.
TCGCACGAATCATTCTAAGGAAAGGTCTACCAAGAATAATAGGGCAAGAAAGATTGCAATCTATATCAAGAACGATAAAATCTACGGGCACCAAATTTCTATTTGCAACAATTAGAACATCATTGATCCTTCCCATTGGCTTTTTAATGGTGGAATCCGCAGGGTGTAAATTCAAAGAGCAATCATCAAGATCATGGAAACCTAGAATATCACATAAAGTTTTCGGAATCGTGGAAACACTAGCACCCAAATCACGTAAAGCATAACACTCATGATCTTTAATTTTAATCTTTATAGTAGGTTCCCACTCGTCATAAAGTTTTCTAGGTATAGAAACTTCCAAATTAAGTTTTTCATCAAAAGATTGCATCAAGGCATCAACAATATGTTTGGTAAAAGCTTTATTTTGACTATAAGCATGAGGAGAATTCACAACGGATTGCAACAAGGAAATACAATCTTCTAAAGAACAATTATCATAATTAAATTCCTTGAAATCCAAGATAGTGGGTTCAATGCTATTTATAGTCTTGACCTCTCCAATCCCACTTTTACCAAATTTAGTATCAAGATCTAAAAACTCCGAATCATTGGGATGCCTTTTAACTAAAGTTGACTCATCTCCAGTCCCATCATTATTAAGATTCGTATTGCAAAACAAAGATCTAATAGGGGACACATCAATAACTTTAAGATCTTCATCATTATTTTCATGGAAACTAGAAGAACATGCCTTTATAAAGCAATCTTTCTTAGCACGCAATCTAGCGGTTCTTTCCTTGCACTCATCAATCGAAATTGTCATAGCTTTGAGAGACTCATTGATATCATGCTTAGGAGGAGTAGATCTAAGTTTCAAAGAATCAACATCAAGCGAGAGTCTATCAACGTTCCTAGCCAAATCATCAACTTTGAGCAATTTTTCTTCAAGCAAGGCATTAAAATTCTTTTGAGAAATCATAAATTCTTTCACACTATTCTCAAAATCAGAGGGCATCTTATTAACATTACCATAAGAATTATTGTAGGAATTTCCATAATTATTAGAGGAATTACTAGGGAACTGTCTAGGATTAAAGTTTCCTCTATAAGCATTGTTTCCGAAACTATTCCTACCAACAAAATTCACATCCATAGATTCATTATTATTCTCAATCATTGTATACAAAGGCATATCATTGGGATCAATATGAGCACTCTTAGTAGCAAACAATTTCATAAGTTCATCCATCTTTCCACTCAAAACATTAATTTCTTCTATAACATGCACTTTTTTACTAGTAGATCTTTCGGTGTGCCATTGAGAATAATTAGCCATAATATTATCAAGGAGTTTTGTAGCGTCTCCTAAGGTGATTTCCATAAACGTTCCTCCGGCGGCCGAATCTAAAAGATTTCTAGAAGCAAAATTCAATCCGGCATAAAATTTTTGTATGATCATCCATAAATTTAAACCATGAGTAGGGCAATTGCGAATCATAAATTTCATTCTTTCCCAAGATTGGGCAACATGCTCATGATCAAGTTGTTCAAAATTCATAATATCGTTCCTAAGAGTGATAATCTTAGCGGGAGGAAAATACTTAGAGATAAAAGCATCTTTGCACTTGTTCCATGAATCAATACTATTCTTAGGCAAAGATGAAAGCCAAACTTTAGCATGATCTCTAAGTGAAAATGGAAATAACTTCAATTTAACACTATCATTATTCGTATCTTTCTTCTTTTGTATCTCACACAAATCAACGAAGTTGTTTAGATGGGTAGCGGCATCTTCAGTAGGAAGGCCGGCGAATTGATCTTTCATAACAAGATTCTGCAAGGCAGTATTGATTTCACAAGACTCAACATCATTAAGAGGAGCAATCGGAGTACTAAGGAAATCATTATTATTTGTATTGGAGAAATCACACAATTTGGTATTTTCTTGCGCCATAGCGACAAGTAATCCAACACAAAAACAAACAGAAAAAGGCAAGCGAAAGAGATAGGAGATTGGGAAAGAGAGGGTGAATAAAACGGCAAGGGTGAAGGCGGGGAGAGGAAAACGAGAGGCAAATGGCGAATAATGTAAATGCGAGGGAGATGAGTTTGTGATGGGTACTTGGTATGTCTTGACTTGAGCGAAGACCTCCCCGGCAACGACGCTAGAAATCCTTCTTGCTACATCTTGATCTTGCGTTGGTTTTCCTTGAAGGGGAAAGGGTGATGCAGCAATAGTAGCGTAAGTATTTCCCTCAGTTTTTGAGAACAAAGGTATCAATCCAGTAGGAGGCTCCTCAAAAGTCCCACGCACCTACACAAACAAACCAAGAACTCGCAACCAACACAATAAAGGGGTTGTCAATCCCTTCACGGCCACTTGCGAAAGTGAGATTTGATAGAGATAGTATGATAAGATAAATATATTTTTGGCATTTTATAATATAGATTGGAAAAGTAAAGATGCAAATAAAAGTAGATTGAAAGCTTATATGATAAAAGATAGACCCGGGGGCCATAGGTTTCACTAGTGGCTTCTCTCAAGATAGCATAAGTATTACGGTGGGTGAACAAATTACTGTCGAGCAATTGATAGAAAAGTGAATAATTATGAGATTATCTAGGCATGATCATGTATATAGGCATCACGTCCGTGACAAGTAGACCGACTCCTGCCTGCATCTACTATTACGCCACACATCGACCGCTATCCAGCATGCATCTAGAGTATTAAGTTCATAAAGAACAGAGTAACGCATTAGGAAAGATGACATGATGTAGAGGATAAACTCATGCAATATGATATAAACCCCATCTTTTTATCCTTGATGGAAACAATACAATACGTGCCTTGCTGCCCCTGCTGTCACTAGAAAGGACACCGCAAGATTGAACCCAAAGCTAAGCACTTCTCCCATTGCAAGAAAGATCAATCTAGTAGGCCAAACCAAACTGATAATTCGAAGAGACTTGCAAAGATAACTTAATCACACATAAAAGAATTCAGAGGAGATTCAAATATTTCTCATAGATAAACTTGATCATAAACCGACAATTCATCGGATCTCGACAAACACACCGCAAAAAGAGTTACATCGAATAGATCTCCAAGAAGATCAAGCAGAACATGGTATTGAGATCCAAAGAGAGAGAAGAAGCCATCTAGCTAATAACTATGGACCCAAAGGTCTATGGTAAACTACTCACAACTCATCGGAGAGGCTATGGTGTTGATGTAGAAGCCCTCCATGGTCGATTCCCCCTCCAGCGGAGCACCGGTGAAGGCTCAAAGATGGGATCTCACGGATACAGAAGGTTACGACGGTGGAACTAGGTTTTTGTGGTCGCTTCTGATGTTCTCGGGGTACAAGGGTATATATAGGAGGAAAAAGTACGTCGGTGGACACCCGAGGGGCCCACGAGATAGGGGGCGTGCCCAGTAGGGTGGGCGCGCCCTCCACCCTCGTGGCCACCTCGGCTGCTTCTTGACTTGCACTCCAAGTCCTCTGGATCACGTTCGTTCCAAAAATCACGCTCCCGAAGGTTTCATTCCGTTTGGACTCCGTTTGATATTCCTTTTCTTCGAAACACTGAAATAGGCAAAAGAAACAACAATACGGGCTAGGCCTTCGGTTAGTAGGTTAGTCCCAAAAATGATATAAAAGTGTAAAGTAAAGCCCATAAACATCCAAAACGGGTAATATAATAGCATGGAACAATCAAAAATTATAGATACGTTGGAGACGTATCAGAGGGTAGGGCTCCAGCGGCGCGACGAGGTAAGAGAGAGTGTGGGGATTTGGGGGAAAAGAGGCGGGATGAAGGGAGGAGTGGGGATTTTGGGGGTTAAGTGGTCATAGCAGTAGCGCGTTTAGGCAAAACGCGCTATAGCTACTCCAGGTAGCTATTGCGGTTTCATGTAGAAACCGCTACTGCTATCTTGACTAGCTGTAGGTCTTTTCTCACAAAAGCGTTGCTGCTATAACTAGTACCTACATAATAGTTTTCCTGTTTGTTTCCTTCTATTTTCTTTTCCTTTATTTTCTCTCACTTTTCTTTTCTTTTTTCCGAGAGCAGTGAAGAAGGGAAGGCGATATATATTGCCTCATTTGACGGTTAAATATGTATTCAAAATAGGAACATATATATTACATCATTGGACCCATGCATAATAATGGCTAAGTGTGTATACAAAATATGAACATATATATTACATCATTTGACCGATTTTACCAGACCCGCCATCTTTCCTTGACGTCAGCTATTGAGGCGTCGTATCATCCATTCACCGTGTGCATCCGCAATATCCATGGCACACCTGGCCTGCGACATATCCATAACCGAGATAGTCGTGCACCATCGTGATCAGTGCGGCTCTCATGTAGAAATACTCGCCTTTGCTAGCGTCCCATGTCTTGGTCGGTGTTTTCCATAACGTGTCTAACTCCTCTTGAAGTGGCCCTAGATACAAATTAATATTATTTCCTGGTTGTTTCGGCCCTTGAATAAGCATGCTCATGTGAATGTACTTCGACTTTATGCACAACCAGGGGGGAGGTTATACATCCATACAAACACGTGCCATGTGCTATGGTTAGTGTTCTGGTTGCCAAACGGATTCATGCCATTGGTACACGCGCCGAGCACGATGTTCCGTGCATCACATTCGAAATACCAATAGAAGCTATTCAACGCTCTCCACTGGCTTCTATCCTTGATGTGTCTCAGCTTCAGATCATCTCCATCACCGGGCTTCTTCCACTCCGCGTGCCAGCGCATTAGCTTTGCTTCCTTGGGATATACGAAATACCGCTGGAGACAGGGAGTGATTGGTAAGTACCATACAACTTTCTGGGGACATTTCTTCCCGGCCTTCTTGTATCGAGAAGCATTGCACACCGGACAGCTTGTTTTTTCTGCGTGCTCCTTCCGATAAATTATGCAATCGTTGATGCATGCATGGTATCTAACGTGCGGCAGATCAAGAGGGCACACGATCTTCTTGGCCTCATCAACACTAGTAGGACATAGATTCCCCGCGGGAAAACATCCTTTAGGTACTTGAGATGCTCATCGAGGCTAGTGTCGGTCCATTTGTTTTTAGCCTTCATCTTTAGGAGTTGGAGCGTGAAACTCAAGCGGATCACCTCAGGATTGCAACCATAATACAATGGAGTGTTCGAGTCTACCACAGTTGCTCCAGCTTGGCCTCCTCTCTAGAAGCAGCTTTGTCAGTACTCGTCTCCTTGCGAAGTAGTGCTTGAACATGAGGGTCCCGCTCGATTGAACTTAGTACCGACAAACTCTGTTGCGTGGAGTCCACGTTCTCTCTAACTCTATGTTCGGCCCCTTCTCCTACGCCATGTCCAGACCCTCCTCCGCCGCCATGTCCGGCCTCTTCCCTGCTGCCATTATCGATCATCTCTTCGTCTTGCCCTGTGTCGTCATTGTCTGCCCCGTCGGCGTCCTCAACATCGTCATCCTCATCTTCAATTATCCACCGAGTATAGCCATCCATGAAACCAGTCATGAGCAGGTGCGCTTTGACATGACCATCGTCATAGGGGTCGAGCCAAACTAATTCCTTGGCATTTTCGACACGGACATAAAACCTCTGTCCGATTATTTTCTTTCATGTCCTGCACCACCGACCGCAACCACCTGTCCACCATCGTTCCACTGACCATCATGAACATCGGCACGATAATAATAAACAAATTGATTATAAAAATACGTGCATGCATCAAAGTCATACAAAAATTCAGCATGACCTTCCCTAAAAATAGGACATATAGATCTAGAGTTTGCCTGAAATTCACCGAAACGGAAATAAATCGACATTTCGGCAAAACATAGGCAACTCAAAAGCACAATTTGGCGTCAACTCATGCCACACACACAATTTCCATCATATTGCCCAATTATCATATCACACACACATACACATATTTCCATTTTGCAAAAGCATGAAATTTTAATCACCTCTATCTCGAGATCGAGCACACGGTGGAGATGATGATGTTGAGAGATCAAAAGTGCACAAAGCTCTTCTTGACAAAGATAGATCTAGTTAGGGGGCAAATAGGTCACTTAACTAAAGGCTACATCTACCTAGCTAGCTAATTTGGGAGGAGACAACTTCAACTAGTGGAGGGGGAAGGAAAAAGAGAAAGGAGATGCATTAATGGAGGTGGTGTAGTTAGCTAGGAGTAAGGAAGAGAGAGAAAGGTAGGTAGAAGAGGGAGAGTAATGGGGGGAGAAGTATTAAGGAAGAAGAAGAGTGAGAGAGGGAGGATGTGGAAGGTAGGGTGAAGGGAGGAGAGGAGATGGGGGAGGGGAGGACTGGTGGAAAAAGGTGGTGGGGTGCTACGTCTTAGTAGTAGCACGGGAGGAAAAACGTGCTACTGATAAGAGCGTAGCAGCAGCGCGCTTTTCTCACATGCGCTACTGCTAAACGGGGCCAACCGTGTGGACAATTTCAAAATTAGCAGCAACGACGTGAGTAAAAAGCGCGCTACTACTATTGCATTAGTAGTAGCGTGCATTGTGACACCACGCTGCTGCTAAACTTAGGTTGTTGGTTACTGTCGGTCGATTTTTGTAGCAGCGCGGTTTAGCCCTCACGCACTACTGCTAAATTTGCATCAGTAGTGTGTTTTTCTTAACCGCGCTACTGCTAATTAGTACTAGCACTTCTTTTTGTGCCGCGCTACTGCTAAGATTCTGTGTATAAGATTTTCCCTAGTAGTGCTTGGTCAGCTTGACAAATCTGACTTTGGCTCCAAGCCAGTCAGCACAATATCGATCAAATTCATCACTAAGATTCTTGATCTCAGATTGCAGAGCGACAAGTCCATCAAGTGATGGCTTCAAGACATTTTGCTTCAAAAAGTGCTCTACTGAGCTTACTTCACCTTCCTCCCCTGTTCATATTTCCATTTTTCTTCACCAATAAAAGCAATCAACATGTGACTTTGACCAGGACTGAGGTTCATCTCAGGCAAAGGAGTGTTGGGGTCCTTATTGAAGGAAATATTCCCTAGAGGCAATAATAAAGTTATTATTTTATTTCCTTATATCATGATAAATGTTTATTATTCATGCTATAATTGTGTTAACCAGAAACTGGATACATGTGTGAATACATAGACAAAACAAAGTATCCCTATTATGCCTCTACTAGACTAGCTCGTTAATCAAAGATGGTTAAGTTTCCTTACCACAGACATGTGTTGTCATTTGATGAACGAGGTCACATCATTAGGAGAATGATGTGATGGACAAGACCCATCCGTTAGCTTAGCAAAAATGATCGTTTAGTTTTATTTCTATTGCTTTCTTCAAGACTTATACATGTTCCTCTAACTATGAGATTATGAAACTCCCGAATACATGAGGAACACCTTGTGTGCTATGAAACGTCACAACGTAACTGGGTGATTAAAAAGATGCTCTACAGGTGTCTCTGAAGGTGTTTGTTGGGTTGGCATAGATCAAGATTAGGATTTGTCACTCTGTGAATCGGAGAGGTATCTTTGGGCCCTCTCGGTAATGCACATCACTATAAGCCTTGCAAGAAATGTGACTAATGAGTTAGTTGCAAGATGATGCACTACGGAACGAGTAAAGAGACTTGTCGGTAATGAGATTGACCTAGGTATGATGATACCGACGATCGAATCACGGGCAAGTAACATACCGATGACAAAGGGAACAACGTATGTTGTTATGCGGTTTGACCGATAAAGATTGATATATTGGAAGGTTATGTTTGGACACCGGAATATATGAAGAGGAGTCCCTTCCAATATATGAATCTCTATGTCTTGACCATTTCGAGACTCCTTGTCATGTCCGTGATCTCATCCGGGACTCCGAACAAACTTTGGTCATCAACTCACATAACTCTTAATACAAATCGTCATCGAATGTTAAGCGTGTGGACCCTACGGGTTCAAGAACTATGCAGACAGGACCGAGACACATCTCCGGTCAATTACCAATAGCGGAACCTGGATGCTCATATTGGATCCTACATATTCTACGAAGATCTTTATCGGTCAAAACGCATAACAACCTACGTTGTTCCCTTTGTCATCGGTATGTTACTTGCCCGAGATTCTATCATTGGTATCCTCATACCTAGTTCAATATTGTTACTGACAAGTCTCTTTACTCGTTCCTTAATGCATCATCCCGCAACTAACTCATTAGTGACATTTCTTGCAAGGCTTATAGTGATGTGCATTACCGAGAGGGCCCAGGGATACCTCTCCGATACATGGAGTGACAAATCCTAATCTCAATCTATGCCAACTCAACAAACACCATCGGAGACACCTGTAGAGCATCTTTATAATCACTCAGTTACGTTGTGACATTTGATAGCACACTAAGTGTTCCTCCGGTATTCGGGAGTTGCATAATCTCATAGTCATAGGAACATGTATAAGTCATGAAGAAAGTAATAGCAATAAACTAAACGATCATAGTTCTAAGGCTAACGGATGGGTCTTGTCCATCACATCATTCTCTAATGATGTGATCCATTCATCAAATGACAACACATGTCCATGGCTAGGAAACTTAACCATCTTTGATTAACGAGCTAGTCAAGTAGAGGCATACCAGGGACACTCTGTTTGTCTATGCATTCACACATGTACTAAGTTTCCAGTTAATACAATTCTAGCATGAATAATAAACATTTATCATGATATAAGGAAATATAAATAACAACTTTATTATTGCCTCTAGGGCATATTTCCTTCACTATGTTGCGGTGCTATTGACTGGAGTGATGTGTGTTTTGCCTCTATTTGTAAATTACTTTCACAACTTACCACTCCTCCGAACCCTTTACACTTAGACAGTGGCAGAGCTTGGCCCAAAAACCTGGACGGGCCGGCTATAGGAAATGACTGCTGGAATTATGTTTCATGGCCCAAAATTACATAAACACTGCAAAAAACCGCATGGGTTGGGCGGGCCACGGCCCATTCGGCCTTGCCATAGCTCCACCACTTCACTTAGGTGGCCATCAATTATTGCACTGTTGAATAGCAAAGATCACCCTTGCATATCATGAGAAGTTGTTCTACCATGTAGCACCTCTAACACTATAAAAGTTAGTTCGCCTTAAGATGGCATGTGTTTGCACGCGCCACCTTTCTCCCGTCAAACACGAGGAGTTGGTGATGTGTCATTCTATATGAGTGTGTATTTCTCTCTTTGCAAATATGTGGTACTAGTGTGTTGCTGGGCAGATCCTATCTAGGTCAGACGGTGGGACATGCGAACCGAGTCCCTATCTTTGAGTTGTGTATAAAATAGGCATTCAAAAAAAGAAGGCAAGAAATTCAAAATAACTACCAATAAATACCAGACTGTCTCAAAAGAATGTGTCAATTTTTATATTCCTGTTTGTATGTTCCATGTTTCTCAAAGGAAAAAATTTCTTTCTTTCTTGTTGTCTCAGTGCTTAGGCTATGTGAGCACGACCCTTCACGCACTTCCCACGGTAGTAGTACCAGGCACTACCCGGCGTACACCTGTCCATGGCCCACCCGTCAGTGTCGGCACACCCATCACTTCCCGAAGTAAAAGAAAGAGAAGACCATACACCCGCAGCAATGGAGCCCATCATGATGAGATCAAAAGCCCGTCTGGAGTGTTGGAGTGTGAGCTACATATCGAAGAATATGCTTCACAGCCTTATGGTGTGATTCCTTCGATGTAGCTTGAAAGTGGGCACACATGCAAACACTAAGCATAATATCTGGCCTAGATGCACATAAATACAATAAAGAGCCAATCATGGAGCAGTATACCTTTTGATCGAAGTCAATACCATTTTCATCAGTGCATAGATGGCCATTTGTGGGCATAGGAATTTTGACGTCTTTGCAATCTTGCATGCCGAATTTCCTCAATACATCCTTAATGTATTTCTCTTGAGATATGAAGATGCCATTGCTATGTTGACGAATTTGAAGACCTAAGACGAATTTCAGTTCTCCCATCATAGACATTTCATATTCCTCCCTCATCATATAACCAAATTCGTCAGTGTAACGTTGGTCAGTACAGCCAAAGATAATATCATCAACATAGATTTGGCACACGAATAATTCATCATCATAGGTTTTGGTGAAAAGAGCTGGATCAAGTGAACCGGGTTTGAAGCCTTTCTTCATGAGGAATTCCTTAAAATTATCATACCACACCCGAGGGGCCTGCTTGAGGCCATAGAGGGCCTTGTTGAGTCTGAAGACTTTGTCAGGATGCTTTGGATCTTCAAAACCTGGGGGTTGAGAAACATATACTTCTTCCTCAAGCTTACCATTAAGGAATGCACTTTTCACATCCATTTGACATAAGATGATGTCATGATGGTTAGCATAAACAAGTAGTATGCGAATAGCCTCAAGTCTAGCAACATGTGCAAAACTTTCATCAAAATCAATTCCTTAAACCTGTATGTAGCCTTGAGCTACAAGTCGTGCCTTATTCCTCACCACAAGGCCATTTTCATCTTGCTTGTTGCGGTAGATCCATTTTGTGCCAATGATATTGTCCTTGCGAGGGTCTGGTCGCTTGACAAGTTCCCAGACATTGTTGAGCTCGAACTGATGTAATTCCGCTTGCATAGCTTGAATCCACTCAGGCTCCAGAAATGCTTCATCTACCTTAGTGGGCACTATGATAGAGACGAAAGCAAAGTGCCCACAAAAGTTAGATAAATGTGAGGCTTTTGAGCGTGTGAGAGGACCTGGTGCATTGATGTCGCTGATGATTTTCTCAATCTGCACTCCATTTGCAACGCGAGGATGAGAGGGTTGACGATGAGGAATTTTCTCATTTTCCTCAGAACCATTTTCTTCAGGCGCACCAGCATGATGTTCTTCACAATCTGGAATGACTTCTCCAGCAGATTCTTCGGTAGGAATGACATCCTTGGTAGCCTTGAACTTGATGGTTTCCTCAGGTGACTTTTCTTCTAGCACAAGAGGTAGGTGCACTACAAAAAAATACACTTCCGTGATGATACGTGTTTGTCACAGTAGGTCGCGTTTTTTGTCATGCATGTACATCCATGACAAATTTATGATAGAATCAAGATAGTCATACCTGTGCTATTGTAGAAGTGTTCCATGACATTACCAAAATTATCATCACGGAAGTGTCCACTACCATGACGATAAATCGCGTGTCACAGAAGTGCTTTCGTCAAGGGTGACCGACATGTGGCATCCACCGTAACAGAACACCGTTAAGCTATCGGGTCGGGTTTTGGATCCGATAACCCATTAACAGCCCCGACCAATGGGGATTTTCCACGTGTAAAATAATCATTGGCTGGAGGAAACACGTGTCGGCTCACCGTTGGGACAGATGTCATCCACTCATTGGACGGAAGACGCCTATGATACATCAACACGTGGCACGACCCAACAGAGGCCCATTCTTGTGAAAAGGCCGACCCAGTAAAAATTAGCAGGCCAGCCCATATAAGGCCTACTTGTGTCAGGTCCATTTAAGCCCACGGTCCATACGAGATGAGACAATTCGGCCCGTCAACGGCCCGTTAAAGATTTGACACTATTGCATCCCATCGTCAGTTTGAGCCCGTTAACAGCCCGCAATATATCTGGGCTCAATATCGGCCCGATGAGATTTCGGCCTGTTAACGACCTGTTTAATGGATGGGCCAATTTTCAGGATGTACATCTTTCGGCCTTTTAGCGACCCATTTAAATGTTGGGCTAGTTTCCGGCCCGGTGTGTCTTTTAGCCTGTTGATGGCCCATAAATCTGATGGGCCATTTGTTGTCGGACCTGAGTTTCAGCCTTTTAGCTGCCCATTTAAGTGTTGGGCCAATTTTCTGGCCCGGTGTCACTTTCAGCCTATTGACGGCCCATAAATCAGTTGGGCCATTTGTAGTCGGACCTGATTTTTGACCTTTTAGTGACCCATTTAAGTTTTGGGCCAATTCCCGGCCCTGTGTGCCTTTCGTCCTGTTAACAGACCATAAATGAGTTGGGCCTTTTGTAGTCAGACCTTAGTTTTGGCCTTTTAACGGCCCATGCCCTTCATGGTACAATACCAGCCCGGTTTCTCTTTCGTCCTGCTAAAGGCCCACAACACAGTTGGGCCATTTACAATACGACCTAACTTTCGGCCTCTTAGCAGCCCATGGTCTTCATGGTCCAGTACAAGCCCACTGTCTCTTTCGGCCTGCTAAAGGCCTACAGTATAGTTGGGCCATATGTAGCCCAAACTTAGTAACGGCCTGTGAAATAAACTGGGGCCACCTGTTGCCCGCTTCGATGTCGGCATGTTAACGAGCCGGGAGGTAAGAGGGCCGACCATTAACTTTCGGCCTAGTAATGGCCCATTAACTTAATGGGGCCACTAAAGTTCGTACATGTCTTTAGGCCAAATTAGATAATTTGAGCCCATTACGACGATCAATTATGCACAGGACCAAAACCGATTTTGCAAAGGTACGGCATACAGGGAATAACGTTGCACATCCAGCATATATTACAGGAAATTACATCCACTGGGCAATCAAAGATTGATGCCAGTGCAAATAAATGAGTAGAACCTAACCATCTACAATGTCACAATCTGCAACCTCAGGACAGATGATGCCCATAAGCATGTGGGCAAGTTCTTTCTGCTTTGCTACACTGTGTCTTAAAACATTGATCAGTTGTTGTGTCGCACGACTCTGCACCTCTGATTCATCCACCATTTCCATCATTGCTTCAGCCATTAATTGGTTGACAAACATACATTTATTCCATTGCATTCGAGACAGAGGATACTGAACAGATTGAGATGGCGATTTTGGCAGGCTTGTATTATTGATAGTGGAGAGTGTCTCAACCACTGCATCATAACATAAATTAGGACGGGAACCAAATAGATTATCATGAGTTATTGCCATATTACCTGGCCTAGATTTACTGGAAAGAAACAATGGGGTTGCCTTGCTATTTTTAGAGTTTGTCTTCTTATCTTCAGCAGCCTGCACAAAATTAACACACTAGCATTGCTATCATTGGCCAAGTCAGATAATAGGAAAGCAACATTGACGCAATGAACGTTTGGGCAAGTAGCCTACACCAAATTAACACAATATGGCACATCTATCATCAGCCAGGTAAGGTAGTACGAAAGCAACATTGACACGATGAATGAATGGGCAACCAGAGAAGCACTACAATTCAGTAATGTGCGTGATATGAGATAGTACATTCATGCAGCTCAGTATGCAAAACTATCAGGCAGTTTTCCTTACAAAAATCAACATTGGCGCCTTTAACATTTTGCTACAACTAATTTTAGATCAGATAAAGGTTAGATTCACACCGATTAACAAAATACATGTTGATGTAAAAATATAGTGATATACAACAGGCACTTACATCAACATTGGAGCATAAAGAATTCCCGCAAGATATTTTCCTCGAATACGATCCCAATGGAGGAAGTCTTGTATCGTTTAACCTTATTATCTAAAAGAGAGATGGGTAAGAAACATGTAGAAAATATGATCAGAATGCTATAAAATTTCATGATGCAAGGATACGCACACACTTCTTAGAATGGAGTTGACATTCTTTTGCTGGAATTGAGCGGACTAGTTCTTTGGCCACTGGAATCTGCTTATTATCAGTGGGAGCTGGGTTTCTCTATGCTGGAGCAGTATCTATGGAAAATGGAGTTGGTTTATTATCTCCTAGCGTTTGGATCTTTTGCAAAGACCTGGTTTGTAACCCTTCAGATTCTAACAGAGTCGTCTTCCCTTTGCATGCCTTATATAGAAGAATGGTGATTCAGTTATAAAACATGCTACAGCAGAGATGGAATAGGTACTAAAGAATAGAAAGGCATGACATATTGACATGTATTCCCTCCATCCGGAAATAAATGGACGGGTCTAGGCGTATTTCAGTTCTAGATACATCTAGTTTTATCCATTTCTGCGACATTTAATCCGGACGGAGGGAGTATGATGTAAGAGCTAGGGATACGATAGGACAACACAGTAAATAAAACACTGAAAATCCCACTGCAGAACCAAAGTATTCAAACCCACTGATATGAGATAGTACACTCATGCAGCTCAGGATGCAAAACTACCACGCAGTTTTCCTTACAAAAATCAACATTGTGGCCTTTAATCATACATTTTGCTACAACTAAATTTAGATCAGATAAAGGTTGGATTCACGCCGATTAACAAAATACATGCTGATGTAAAAATATAGTGATATACAACAGGTACTTACATCTACATTGGAGCACAGAGAATTCCTGCAAGAATCTTTCCTCATAAATGATACCATTGCAGAAATTCTTCTATCTATTAAGCTTATTTTCTAAAAGAGAGATGGGTAAGAAACATGTAGAAAATATGATCAGCATGCTATAAAATTTCATGATGCAAGGATACGCACACGCTTCTTAGAATTGAGTTGACATATTTTTCCTGGACTGGAGCGGACTAGTTCTTTGGCCACTGTAATCTGCTTATTATCAATAGGAGTTGGGTTTCTCTATGCTGGAGCAGTATCTATAAAAACTGGAGTTGGTTTATTATCTCCTGGCATTTGGATCTTTTGCAAAGGCCTTGTTTGTAACCCTTCACATTCTAACATAGTCGTCTTCCCCTTGCATGCTTGTATAGAAGAATAGTGCTTTAATTATAAAACATGCGAAATCAAAGAGATGGAATAGGTACTGAAGAATAGAAAGACATGACATATTGACATGTATTCCCTCCATCCGGAAAAAAAATGGATGGGTCTAGGCGTATTTCAGTTCTACATACATCCTTTTTTATCCATTTCGGCAACATGTAATCCGGACAGAGGAGTATGGTGTAAGAGCTAGGGATACGACAGGACAACACAGAAAAAAAACTAGTTGAATGTAAAACTATATGCTAGCGGAATACGTACAGAACTAACTAAGGCAACATAGACGTGTATGAACGGGAAAATAAGATGGCATTGCAATAGAGCACTAGAACAGCACTTCAATGTAAAAAAACATGGTATAGCAGACAGATGAAGCACATAGTGATGAATAACAATGCATAAGATATTCAGAAGCATGATGTCCAAATTAAGCAGATGGCATTGTGATAGAGTAGAATGACAGTACTTGAATTTGAAAACATGTTATCATGAATGGAATAGTTACTGAAAAATAGGAAGGCATGACATATTTACATGCATGATCAGCATGCTAAGCACATGGCATTGCAACAGAGTAGATACACTCCAGGACATTATATGCATGTCGTACCCATATCACAGGCCAAGTTGGAGCAAGGACCTTGTGGGGTGAAGAGGATTCATCATCTTTCTGCAAGTCTTCTGAAGAACTGCCTTTACATGTTCCATCATATTGGGTATCATTGACATCAAGTTTATTGGCCTTTACATTGCTCCGTGAGGTTCTTGTGGATATATCAGTGTGTGCAATTATATCTGACATGCATGGAAGATAACTAGTAGTTAGATTTATGTAAATGAGTGCCTGTAGGAGACGACATAAATAGTAGGACTGGGGTTAACTAGCAGCAACAGGTCTCATAAACTAAAGGGAGAACACAGATGAAAGCTACAGAATATGTATCATTTGTACTCGAGATTAACTAGATGGCACACAAAAGTATTAAAGAACAACATAGGTAATACTAGAAGTGGTATAATACTATAATAACCAGCCTGTGGGATAGCATTGGTTGATGGATGATAACTATGGAACAATGTTACCTAAAGAACAAGTATCTTAGCTGAACTATGGAACAGCGTGAACTCCTGAACAAGACCCGTAAGAGATCAGCATGAATATACAGTGAAATGTGATGATCTATTTTCCGTGCTTAGATGAATAACAAAGCCATAAATGTTGCACACAAGTAAGATGAGGGTACAACCTATCTGGCTGGCATCCATAGGAGTAAGCATCATGTGCTGACTTGTCGATGGCCCTGTAGTTGTTGTGGTTGTCCATGCCGGGCACGCGCATTCAATGCAGGGAACTGTTGAGTGGGGACTGTAGCTCCCTTCTGGTGTATGCTTCCCTTGTTGGAGCAGCTGCGGTGAGTCGGAAGACGGTGTGTCTGAAGATGCAAATAACACATAATGTTAAGAACGACATATCTCTTTGATCCGAAGAAATACACTAAGAGATCAACAGCAAGGTACGAGAGTGGTCACACGTCTGTTGACTGAAGACTAAATTGGGGTCACATGATTTTATTTTATTTCAGTACTGTCCGATCTACGCCGGATGGCTTGATGGCCGTCTTGTGCCTCCCGGCTGACACTATTTGGAATCTTCCTCGAAGAGCCAGCGACCAACGGCAGAGCAGCCTGCCTCCGCCGTCCGTGGCCCCAGCCAAAACCCCACTCCCCGCCCCATCGCACTGCCGTGGTTGCGCCGCCCCCGGGCCAATCCACAAAGACTCCCCGTCATCCAGATCCGGCGGCGGCAGTACCTTCAACCTTCCGCGGTGAACTTACGGCCCCGCACCCTTACGTTAGACACCAGCCAACTGACAGCCTAGGAGCTCCGCCGCCTCGAGGGTGCTGCTTCCCATTGGGAATCGATTGGCCCAGAATAAATATTCAGATAACTGAAGCCTAAATAAAGTGATTTCAGATGAGGGTGTGACCTATCTGGCGGCATGGTGAAGTAGGCCAGTCCAGCTACCGAGTCGGTGAGGCTGGCGTGGTTGCGGTGGCGACCGGCGGCAGGGAAAGAGCGATGTCGCAACCGTCGACGGCTACGCGGAAGCAGCGCCAGGACTCTGGACGGATCTGAAGTTGGAGCCGCTCCGGCGCCGTGAACAACAGCGGGGGTGAATCGGCTCTGGTACGGTTCACGAGGCCGTCATCGAGGCAGCACCAACAACACGGAGTAAGAGGCACACGACCCAGTGCACGACGGTAATTGGACAGCGTCTTCAGCATTAGGGAGGAGGGCAGCTGTGAAATTGGTGTGGTGGGGGGCGCCATGGAGGTGGGGCTGAGGTTTCGTGGCTCTGGAGAAGGGAGCTTCCTGGGGAGAAGGTGATTTGGCGCCCACGAGGTA
>NC_041383.1:647104657-647105597 GCF_002162155.2 Triticum dicoccoides | reverse complement strand
TTACAGACGCATTTGTCTGAAATGTGAGGGGGAGTTACAGTTCTACCCTTGCCTATAGGCTTCTCGGCTTGGGTCTGTGTACTGAGGGTCGGGGATAGTAAAGTAACTTTGCTTCTCCCCAAATAGTGGGCGGGAGCGATTTCGGGCGAGGAGGGCGTGTTTTGAACTATAGTGGGCGCGAGCGAATTCGGGCGAGGAGAGCGTGTTTTGAAATAGTGGGCGCGAGCTATTTCGGGCGAGGAGAGCGTGTTTTGCCGACCATGGTTTAAGAATTATTCGGCACATGTCATTTCGGCCGAGGAGAAGGCGCGCTTGGATGAAGTTATGAACCTACCCTCGATGTACAACGGGCCAATTGATGCGTGTCCCACATAGGACGGTAATTTCACGTCTCCCATTTATTTGCTCGGGCGAATTCCACCGAGCAAAGAGGATGTTTAACGGCTCGTTCAAATTTTGGGAGAACGAGCATCCACGTATACCTTACCAAGTAGATTCGAATCAAATTTTGAAATATTAGCTTGCCACTTCTTTTTTAGATCGAGAGATGATGCTCAGGAGTAATGTGTTTTTACATGCTCGTTGCTAGCGATTTACTATATGACAAATAGTTGACCCACTCAAAAACGTGAATCAAACCCAAAATGAAATATCTCGATTCAATGAACTAGCTCGTTCAGTAGGTCAAAATAGTGAACTAAATCCAAAATTGAACACCTCAATCGAGTAGCATGTTGTATAGTATTATAGTACTCCATGAACATGTTGAAAGTCAAATTAATGAACTTGTTTGATATACGCATATATCCGTTCATGTGTGGATTGCAGACAACATGTTCTCCAATTTAAATATTTGAATGCAAGTTTATATCGAAACATGGTTTATATCAGTCTTTGATGCATAAAACGCGACCTCCCCCTCTCCCGGACTCCTGTTCTC
>NC_041383.1:647043391-647104415 GCF_002162155.2 Triticum dicoccoides | reverse complement strand
CTATAGGTCTCTCTCGCACACTATGTATGATACTCTAGGTAGTCCAAGCTAGATATCTTGGGGGCACTCATCGTACGTAGACAAATTCCTTGGCTCTTTGCCTGTAACTCTCTCACGCACCACTATGTCGTCTCGGAGCTCTTCCCCCCCCTCTCTCAAACTCTCCATCCACCTGGGTCACACATACACATGCATATCTCACTCGCACTCGATAGGCCCATCTAAAACTCTATCTCTCCCCATCGTTCTCTCTCCATATCACGCACACACACACACACACACAATCTCATGCCCAGCTAGCCAAGTATGATGGTCTCTCACTCAATTCTAGGCACACGCAGTCCCCCCTATATGTATATGACTAGCTAATCTTAGTCTCCATCACAAACATGTGCATGGTCTATCTCGATTTCTCTCGGGGCATCTTTCTATCACGCACGCACTCCCTCGATCTCCCACCCATTAGTCCCCTAACGATCTCGAGGGGATCTCTCTATCACAAACACACCCTCTCTCCCTCCCCATGTGTCCATGCCATCCATGTGTCCCTCTCAACCTTTTTTCCTTGTTGGCCAGACCTCTATTGGACATGTGCTACAGGGGTGTCTCTCTCTGTTGCAAACAATCACACACTAGCTATCTTCATGTATCTCCTCGCCTCGCTTTTCCATCTCGGAGATGCATGCGTGATATGTTCGCATAGGAAACGAAAAAACACACACTCTCTCTCTCTAATTTATCATTTGTTGTCACTTTCTCTTTCACACACATACTCTTTTTGCACACTTACTCATTCTCCTTCACACGCACTTGATCTGTCTCGAATGAGGCACTCACCTCCGTCCATAGCACATAGATTTTTTGAAAAGTCAAACATCACAAAGTTTGACCATGTACATGGAGAAAAAGAATTACATCTAGTACGGCAAACATATACCATTAGATTCACCATGAGATGTAGTTTTGTATGATGTATCTTTGGTATTGTAGATATAAATAACATTTGCGTAAACCTGATCAAAGTTTCCAAAGTTTGACTTCTAAAAAATTTACATGCACTACATTATCGAGCGGATGGAATATCTCTTTCCCCCTCTCAGCTATCTGACGCACCACTCAGCCTTATCGGGGCTCCTCAATCTCTCTCAAACTTTATTGGTCAGTTTGGTTCGTGACCTGACCCTCATGCCTTGATGGTCGGTACTGCCTGGTGTGGACGTGAGATGTAAAATATTTCTGCCTGGCCAGGCTTGTGTGGTGCTGAAGCGTTTGGTTCATGCCTGGGCCAGGCAAAGCATTAATGTCCCATCAATCAATCCATGCATCAATTATTTAATGCTAATATCCATACATGTTGCTGTTAGCCTCGTGGCCGCACGACCAGGCATGGCCAGGCGTTCGAAATCGGTCTCTTGGGCCAGGCTACTTGCAGTGTCTGGAGTTCAGCCAGGCTAATTAAAGTGCAAGGGAACCCAGCCCAGGTGAGCTTTCTTTTTCACAGGGTAGCAACCAAACAAGCGTGCATGAAATCCAGCCACAACCCCAGGCCATGCAAAAGATGCTCACGACGCAAGCCAAACAGGCCTTATATCTCCCTAGTTCACACATACACATGTCTCGCTCGTGCTATACATATAGACCCATCCAACACTCTCCGCCCTTGTTCTCTCTCCATGTGACACGCAACCCCCTAAGTACCATAATCCCTCACTCCATTATAGGCTCTGTTTGGATCCATGGGTTAGAGTTAGTTTGGGTTAGTTTGGAGTCAACTAAACCAAAAAGATCCAAACAGGAGGGTTAGTTTAGGTTAGATGCATCTAACCCATCCAAAAAAACTAACCCATCCAAGAGGTGCTTATTTGGGTTAGTTCTTCTTGGGACCACTAATAAACACTTTTTTCTCTCGCTCTCCCCACAGCAGATCCCTCCCCACTTCCTCGAAGCTTCTCTTCCTCTCCCTCCCTCCCTCTCGCACTGCCAGTGAAGGTGCCTCGCCGTATTCGTGCTCCATCTAACCCTGCCATCCAAACACCTCTTTACTTAGAGTTAGTTCAGGGTTAGAATCTAACTCTAAGCTCTAACTGAGTTAGAGTATCCAAACAGGGCCATAGGCACAAGCACCCCCCTCCTAAGTATGATTATATCTTACTAGCCATCAGGAACACACGTATTGTCTCCTTCCATCCATACGTCTATCTCGATATCTCTCGGGGCATCTTCTATCGCGCACACACCTTGTCACTCGATCTCCCACCCATGTAGTCCCATCACGATCTCCAGGGGATCTCTCTATGACAAACATACACTCTCTCCTCCCCATGTGTGCATTTTCTCCGTACGTCTCTCTCTACCTCTCTCCCTTGTTTGTCAGACCCCTCTTGGCCACGTGCTAGGGGTCTTCCTCTCTCAGTTCCAAACAACCACACACTATCTCCTCACCTTGCCTCCATTGTCGAAGATGCATGTGTGATATATTTGCATAAGACACGCACGCTTTTTCTCCACTTTTATCGTGTGTTGTCCATGTCTCTTTCACACACGCACACACACTTTTTTCACTCTCTCTCTCTCTCTCTCTAGTCAGGGACTCTGTCACGTCCATAAGCATATGGATGTTTTGAAAAGTCAAACCTCAGAAAAGTTTGACTAGGTATACGTGGAGAAAAACATTTACATCTGGAATGATCATTAGATTCATCACAACATGTACTTACTTCATACTATCATTTATCTTTGGTATTGTAGATATAAGTAATTTCTTTATAAACTTGGTCAAAGTTTCAAAAGTTTGACATAAGAAAAAATGTTGTAACTACATTATCGAACGGAGGGAGTAGCTCTTTCTCTCTCTCTCTCTGCTATCTCTCACGGGCCTCCCCTCTCACTCGAACTCTCTATACCGATGGATTATACACTCACTGTGTCAGCGTATAGCTCTGTATATTGTTTAGTTGACCGGTCATCCAATCCACATGCTGCGTTGTCATCTCGTGTTCTGTATCTTGGTGTGCTGGCCCATGTGGCAGTGGGTGAAAATAAGTAAACTAGAGGCCCATCTGACACGCGGCGAAGGAAACAAAGTTGAAACCACTTGGGGTAGCACCCCGCACGCTAGTAAATTAAGGGTGCATTGAGGACAAACTTCTTGCGCGTGAAGGATGCACTCGCGCACAATTCACCATTGCGCGGTGGCATGCACAGAAGGACGCACTCGCGCACACCCAGCACACAACACACACCAGCACACGTGTACACCGGCGTCGCCGCCAGTTGAGATGGACGGCGAGGCAGCCAACAAGAGGAGGCCGCTCAAGCCAAAACCGCATCTGGGGAGCCTGGACTTCATCAGCAGCCTCCCCGACGACATTCTGCTCGTAATCATCGGCCTCCTCCCCACCAAATCTGCCGTGCGGACCGCCCTGCTCTCCCGGTGGTGGTGCCCCCTCTGGCGCTGCGTCCCCCTCAACCTCACCGTCGACAACTGCCTCTGCGACGGGGATTGCAAACGCATGGCCGCAGTCTCCAAGATCCTTTCATCGCACCCTCGGCCAACCAGACGCCTTGACATCCGCATGTTCAGTACCAACTGCAAGGTCCAACCCAAGTTCGACAAGTGGTTCTTATCCCCCGCCCTAGATCAGCTCGAGGAGCTCAGCTTTGAAGATGGACGATGTCGCTCTCTGCCGCCGTCCGTGCTCCGCCTCACGCCAACGCTGCGCCGCGCCAGCTTCAGCTCCTGCTATCTTCCCCAGATTAATGCCGCGCCCGCCCTTCTTCTCCCTCAAGTCAAGCAGCTCGACCTCTTCGACGTTGTCATCTCGAAGAAGGCTATGGAGCACCTGATCCGCAGCTGTCCTGCGCTCGAGTACCTTCGTCTTGAGCAGATCCACGGGTTCATTAGCCTCCACATCGCCTCGACGAATCTCCAATGGATTTATGTGTCTTGCTGGCCCCGCAACAAGACATCAATTGGGAAGAGATCACTCCAGCTATTCCATGTTATGGTCATTGAGAATGCGCCTTTCCTTGAGAGATTGCTTGTATCGGATCTAGAAGGTCCAACAAAAATCAGGGTCATTAACGCGCCGAAATTGACAGCGTTCGTGTACTCGTCTGCCATGTTCTCTGAACTCTTTATTGGATCCGTTGTCGTTCAGGTACATCACTCATCTTCTTCTCCGTCTTCTTGAAATTCACATTTTTAAATTTCTTCTTGATGTATTTACGACCGTCTTCCAGAAAATGATTCCAACAAGCTTGACCCAGTCCATGCGCACAGTGAAGATCTTAGCACTAAAATCTATCGGCCCCAATCTGGATCAAGTTGTTGGATTCATTACATGCTTTCCATGCACGGAGAAGCTACTCATCAAGGTGAAACTTCTTTCCTATTAGTAAACAGTAATCACAACATAGCTCAATTTTTTCGTCATTTTCCCAAATTACGATGACAAGTGTAGTGTTCAAAACTACATCTACGCACTGCACCGAAAGAAATGTTTTTAGAATTTTTTCTCACGTGATCACCTGCATCATTTTTATGCTGTACTACTATAGTAGCCTAGGCTAGTCATAGTGGAAAGTAACTTAGACTACTCCAGTAACTCTATGGTTACCCTAAGGGCAATTACTACCTCCGTCCTGGTTTACCCTTCCAATTTTGTAGTATCAAAATTTGACCATAGATTTAACTGACAAAATGTTAATGCATGTCACTAAGAACTATATCGTTGGATTCGTATTTGAACATAATTTCAAATGGTGTAATTTTTAGTGACATGCATTGGCATTTTCTTAGGTAAATCTATGGTCAAAATTTTATACTAAATACGAGGTAGTATTCCCTCCGTCCCAAAATTCTTGTCTTACATTTGTTTAGATACGGATGTATCTAACACTAAAATGTAACTAGATACATCCGTATTTAGACAAATTTAAGACAAGAATTTTGGGACGGAGGGAGTACAAAAGTGGGCTATGTAGGCCAAAACATGTGCAAAATTCACTTGTGATGCATCTGGCATCGATGCCCCTCCATTGCTCACCTGGTGCCCCAATCTGGATCACCTACTTTGCTCCAGTGCCAAATTAACTCACGCAATGAAAAAAACACTGCGCGGGAGAGAGAGAGGACTGAGGCAATAAAAAAAACACTTGTTTGGGAGAGTGAGAGGCTGGTGTAGTTGGTTTGATTTATTGGTTTATACATGTGGGTCTGTGTGCACAGCGGTGCCAACTCTCTCACATCGCGAGAGCGGTGCCAAAATCTTTTGATTTGACATCGATGCGTATTATGTGGCATACTTTTGCGAAATATGGCATCGGCCACATAGTGGAAGGCAACAAATTCCCAAGCTCTTCACATTCTCCTAGTTAAATGAGAGGAAACAGAAAAAGAGAGAGAGGGAGAGAGAGAGAGAGAGTGAAAAAATATCACTAGCAAGCCAACCCTATCGTATGAGCGAATGATATTGGTACCTCTTGATGACACGGCAATCTTATGCAGCCAGCTGCTCTAATATGTTCTCTTCTTTTGCACATAAAAAAAGACCCAAAAGTGAAAAATGTGCTGCACTATAACAATCTCATCGAATGCCTTGATCTCCATCTTACAGAAATTGATTTGATCGACTATCGAGGCAGCACATCTGAGATTAAATTGTCCAGGTTCTTTGTTCTGGAGGCAAGTGTGCTCAAGGTAATGAGGTTTGGCGTTCTCTGGCGCAACAATGAATGGCGTGCTGATCACCGCAAGTGTCTAAGCCTAAATGACAAAGTCTCCGCAGAAGCTGAATTTGTTTTTGAAACATCAAGTGGCCAGAGACTCGAATACTTATTTGCCCATTAGTGACTTGTCAGGGAGGTGGATTTTAGTTTGTACGATAACGCTGCATCCACCTAAAGTAACGAAAGTTCTTACATGAACTTCCTAGTAATTCCCTCTTCCTAGGTGCAGCATTACTCCTAACATTTGTAATATCAGTTTGAAACTTGTAATATTGTCGTGTCCTATTCATGCGTTTTCAAAATCCTGCGAATCAAACAGGTCCTGAGTTGGTGATGATGTTGTGCCTCCCATCTTTCACCAATAGCCGTTGGATCTAGATCAGACGCATACAAACCAAGCTTCTCCATTTTTGCAAAAAGATGGCCGCACTTGTTCCCTATTTACAAACAACTCCTTGTCTCTCACAATCAGCCTTATCTCCTCCCCACCACATCTAGAAGGCCGTGGAAAAATCTGGCGCGATGGCCGCTGCCGGAGCCGTCCACCCCCAATCTTGGTGTTCTGTGCAATGCACGGGCATCTACCCACGGGAAATTATGTCGAACAAGGCTAGTTGTAAGTAGGCTAGCTCTACAGCCATGATGATAGTGACTGCAGACGGTGAGGCTGACTATGGTATGCCGAACACGGCGCCTATACTCAGGTGTCATCTTCGGCACAGGGTCTTGTCACTTCACTGTGAGGAGCATCACGTAATAATTTGACCAATGGGTAGTACAGTGCTCGTACTCCTAGGAGTACTACATTGGTAGTATTACTACTAGTACTAGTAGCACCACCGTCTGGATTTAGGAGTACTACCACGTCCATTTGGATTTTAGTATTTGACTACCAATATCTAGTAATGCATGTCACAAAAAATGTACTACTCCCTCTGTAAAACAAATACATGGTGTTTTATTCCTATCGGCGAGAGAACTTAATGTTTTCTTGCTAACTAGAGTCTTAATAGGATTACATGCAATGAACTAAACACTGCATGTCATGTTTGGTAGTCTAAAGTCATTGAAAGCATGGACGGCCCACATCTCTCATTGGTTGATATGTCACAAAATAAGAAACAAGGAGGGAGTTAATGCATCGTGCCTAAGTGTTCGTAATGTGACTTACACAACATTTTTGTTTACATGCATTAACATTTTATTAGTTAAATCAAAGGTCAAAACTTGGCGCAAAATGCAAAGGGGACCAATAAACCAGTAAACATCAAACTTCTCTCGTTTGGCCCCAAATAGAGGTCCGGTGATATGACTATACTGCACCGGCACGGAGGGGGCGCAACTTCATTGACTTACGGCATCTGCCTTTGGGTGAATGACACGTGGGCCCAGGGGGTGGCTGGCCCACCCATCATACAGCCAAAGGCAGGTGCAGTAGAAGGCCGAGGAGTAGTACGAACTCCTACGCACCTACACACGCTAACCAAGGGCAAGAGTGATCACTCGAATCGCAAGATCAGTTGACTACTACTACCTCCGTCCTGGTTTATTAGTCTCGTTTGTAATTTGTGCTAAATTTTGACCAAAGATTTAACTAACAAAATGTTGATGCATGTCAACAAAAATTATATTTTTGGATTCGTATTTGAACATAGTTTTCAGTGATATAATTTTTAGTAACATGCGTAAACATTTTGTTAGTTAAATATGTGGCCAAAATTTGACACGGATTACAATGGGGACCAATAAACCAGGACAAAGGTAGTAGAAGCTTAGCTAGACCCATGGAGGCGATGAGCGCGAGCATCAGCCGGCTGTGCCAGATGGTCCACGACGCTGGCCTGCGGCCCGACAATGAGGGACGCCTCCAGGTAGTATTGCTTGAGGCCGGTAGGGCGAGGGGCCGCTTGGACGACAGCTTCGTCTCCTTGTTCGACGAGGTCCTCGTCGGTTTCCTTGACAAGTTCACTGTCGTCAAGAAGCTCGCGGACGACTTTGACGTAAGCCTCCAGCCGACGCGCCCAGGCTCTGTGATGCCCGCCACTCTCAACGGCCACTATGGTGACAACCTCTTCGACGCACTGGTGGCCCTGCGACTGCCCGCCGTCGCGCCGGAGAATGTCCACCTCGAGGTCGCGCTCGCCGCGCAGCGCCTGGCACAGCAAGACACCATTGACATAATCACCCATGTCTACGCGCATGCAAGAGGAGGACGATAGGACGCTGGCCTTCTTGGACCACAGGGCAACCATGGACGGCACTGTTCAGAAGCACGTTGAGCTCGCCGCCAACGCCGCTGCTCCTCGCACGTCGGTTGGTGGCCCGGCGCACTAGGGCGTGAGGATGTCGTTGATGGATCCATATGTATTTTTATCTTTCTGTAAAATCCATGTAGTAGTATATGATACTACAGTAATTATCTTACCTTTGGCATCAACTTCATAATTTTCGTACATACTCCATGCATGAACGGCGCCAGAACCAAACTTCTCATTACTCAAGGCAAAATCATTATTTTCTATCTATCGATCGTGCCATGGAGGAGAACCAAATTTTACAAGTTACGAGGTCAAAAGGAAAAGCCTGCCGTGTTCGCGTGGCACCCCCACATGGTTGGTCCGGCATGCCGCTCAACCGGGAATGAGTGCGGTGTTGCATTTTCACTTACAAGTCGGACCGTAGTTGAGCAAACCGACTATCGGCAAACCCCCACCCCGCCCACCGCGTGATGGCTGAGAAAACAGGAGGGAGAAGAGATGGCTGTAGCATGGACTCCAAGAAAATTGGTGTCGGATGGGATTCGTGTGGGTGGCGTGTGCCGTACTGCTAGACGTGAATGCTAGTTATGGCCCATGCCACCCCACTATATCGAGCCTATATCAAGGTACAATACGTAGAACAAATTTCCTACAGTCCGTGCTCAGCACTCCTCTATCTCTCTTCTCAGCTAGCCAGCGGACACGCGGAGCCCATCGTCTGTTTGCTCACATGCGGTCCCACATGTCAGTGAAAATGCAAGCGGACCCACTGAACCTGTACATCTTTCACCTCGACGTGCTGGTGATGAAAAACAAATCCAAGAAAGATCTTTGGTGGCCGCTTTTGGAGTTACTCAAGAGTAGTAAGATTATATTTACAGTTTAACCCAAGATGCACATCTCGTGGCTTCAACTACCACTCTATTTTCTTTCATGACACGACCTGGATGCTGGATGTCCCACGTGTCGGCAAAAGGAGGAAGAACCCGACCAAATCTTCGGTTGTGCTCTCGGATTAGACTAGTTGTGCTAACTTAAATATTTTATTGTGTACTCCCTCCGTTCCAGAATACTTGACTTCCATTTGTCCAAAAATGGATGTTCCTATATACTAAAACATGTCTAGATACATATATATTTTGACAAATAGAAGGCATGTATTGTGCA
This sequence comes from Triticum dicoccoides, assembly GCF_002162155.2. Taxonomy (NCBI): domain Eukaryota; kingdom Viridiplantae; phylum Streptophyta; class Magnoliopsida; order Poales; family Poaceae; genus Triticum; species Triticum dicoccoides. The sequence continues at coordinate 647,095,260 of NC_041383.1, read as the reverse complement.
ACAGAGGGAGTAGAATGGATGCAAGTTTCTGTACTGGGAAGAAGAGTACATCCATATAATGATAGAGCGCAATTTACTAGATGTTCTATAACTTTTAGCTAGCACAGAGGCTATAGATGAGATTAGTGCACTTGTTGATACTCCTACTTGGTATGTGTGTTGCTTCTTAGACGCAGAGAAAAACGGACCGGAGGGACTACTAGAATAGAGTCTAGACATGTGACTAGATGCGAGGAAGCAACGTCTACTTCTTTACACTCGAAGAAGAAAGAAGCACACAAGATCGAGCCTCCGCAGATCAACAATGAATGCATCGAGAAGGCACTAATCCAACTTACAGGAGTAGTAAAATGTATTCTTGTGGTTCTTGTTTTCTTTGGTCTTGCTTTTCTAGTCAAAATTATCATTGGAGTTCGTGCAAAATGGAGGTCCGCTTGGGGTCGTGCATTGCAGTTGGCCTTACAAGTGGGACCGCAGTTAAGGAAACCGACTATCGGCGAACCCCCACCTCGCCCGCCGTGTGATGGCTGAGTTAGAGAAACGATGAGGTTGAAGAGATTGCTCTAGCACGGACTCCAAGAAATATGGTGTCAGATGGAAGTGGTGCTGGTGGCGTGTGTCGTACTCCTGGACATGAATGCTTGTTCTAGCCCATGCCACCCTACTATGCCTACTACTTACTAGTAGTATATAGTACTACTAGTACCGAGGATTCGAGGTGCTGGTTACGTAGTACATTATGGCTACAGTAAAAACACCCGCACAATGCGTGAAACATGTGAAGCTAGTACAAATAGTGTACTACTATTGTTGATTGGCCTCATCCGATAACCTGTTGCAATGCACGTACAATTATGTATTCGGAAAATATATTTTTTGGCCTCGTCGCACCACTCACTCACAGAAGCAACTCGAAAGCATTCATAAATTTAGTAAGTTTATCACAGGCATATCATTTTATTACATACAACAGGTCATCAACCCACATCGACAATGAATATACATTATAAATACTAAAGTTTTCACCACACAACAAATAACAAGCAATGAAATGAACTTCAACTCAACCATTCCTCGGCGTTGGAAACACTTGCTTTGAACCACAAGTGATTCTCTGGGACGGGCCATCCATTGTCGATCTGGAGACTAACGCAGGACTGATCATCCAGGCTGAAGCGGCCTACTATATCAGTACCAGGTTAGGGAACCACCCAAATGTCCGAGGTATAGACACAGTTGCTTCTCATAAATGGTAGTAACATTGTGTCAACAGCAGTTGGATCACCTTTCACCATCATTGGATAGTTTTGTCCATGGAAGAGCGAGTTTTCTCCAAGACTATCAATTCTGTACCAGGGAGAAGGAGTTGGCGCTAGCACACTAGTATACATCCCGAATACCATGCAACAGGTGTTGGAATAGGACCGGAGAGTGCGACCATGGGAGACTACACCTGCTTCCTTAGCAGTAACATCATCAGTGGGTTGTATACACACAAGAAGAGGTGATCCATCGGAATTAGTTGCCAGGCGCCAAATAGTATATGGGCGCTGCTCGTCCTCATGCTCGTGATCATCACCATCATCATCTCCCCCTTGGTTATAAAAATCTTCAAGTATAGGTGGTAGAATGTTCATAGGACCTTGGAAACACAAGAAGAAGGTTAATTAGTAAGGCTGGCCATAGTGGGGGTAACATAAGTAGTATCATGCACTTGGGACTCGCAAACATGCTTATGTGGAAGGCAATTAAGGAAGAGAGAGATGGTTATAGTAACACAGGTAGATACCGTAACATAATAAATGTGATGCTACTATGTGTCATGCATGGCAATAAATGAGACCACCTATGATACTAATCTAAGATACTATACACTATAGAGGTAGTAACATAAACTAGTAACATATGCATGTTACTAGTCTAAGTTACTCCCCACTATGACCAGCCTAAAGGGAAACTTGCTAACCCACATGCATGTGGATGAAACAATTATAATTACGGTGGAAGACAAACGTACTGAAACAACGAGGATGCCATGCAAAAACAGTGCCACGAGTGGTGGCAGCAAACACAAGGCCCTCGTATTGAATTGCATCACAGTACTCATCCGTGTACAGAAACTGATTTTTGAGCAATATCCATCCAGTCAAACCACTGACGACGGCAACAATCTTGTCGAAGATAGCAACAACTTCATAGTTGTTGTAATTCCAAGAGCGGTTGGGGACTCGAGAAATTACTGTCTTCCGTAGAAGACAGTCACCATGATTGTATTTGAACATGCGTACAATACCGGTGTGCTCAACCTCTGGGCAGTGTGCTGAGATTTTTGGAAGTGGAACCCGGTCACGAGTGTACACATTCACAAGTTCCCACTCGCAGTTGGACCCAATGTAAACAACCCAATCTCCATTTGCGCCTGCCCAAGCCTTGCCCTCAAGCGATGACATTTTAACATCATACGTATCATTATCAAGCAGCATCAACTTGCATAGGGCGAGGCCTCCTTCATGACGGCGCCAGTTATCAGAGTCACGACGAAGAAGATAGGGGAGATCAAACTGCTCCTTGACTCTTGGGTTCCTTGTAATGATGTTATTAGTTGAGTCGAGAATGGGCTTGAACAAACCTGCCATGCTAGCCGAGGTGATGACGTCGCACCGATCAATGAGTTCCTCCACCATGTCATCTTTCAGATCGGGGCAAGAATAACGGGGTCGTTTCCATCCTGTTCCCTCCATGGAGAAGACGATCGAACAATGGCAGAAGAAAGGGTGAAGGGCTGAAGGAAAATGGAGGAGGGAGAGGAAGAGCGTGCGACAACAGTTCCAAATCGAGAGGGAAAGGTGAAGAGTCGGTGGACAGTTGCCAGTTTGCCACGGTTCACGAAGGGGCGCCCCGGCCTACATGTCGGTTCGGAAATACTCCTACTACTCGTCGTCGTCTCACTGATATGTGGAACGGGACCACATGTCAATGAAACATGGCGTGTAATTTCTTGTGCAAAATGCGATCTGGCCGCGTTGGCCCGAGGTGCCGCATTAGTTATCAGCCTTTATTTTTTTAATGGCGTGCCGTTCAGTTTTGAAGCACGACTAACTGATATTGTACGCAGAGAAAATATAAACTACTCTACCACTACTCCACCTCCAGTACTAGTAGTATAAAGAAGATATATAGGCTGGAGCTTCACCGCTTTCTTGCCAAGGGCTGCCCACTTGCTTCTCACACTACCACCCTCTCTCCAGATCTAAAAAGACGGCCCCTCTCTCCCTCCTCACCGGTGTTCACAGATCCGTCAGGGAAGAAAAGGACGTGCAGCGTTGACGCACTCGTCGTGGGCGAGCGAGGTCACGCACTGACGACAAGGCCGTCCTCTCAGACCTAGCGCCCGCGCAGGATCGCTGCCGTAGTGTGTGCGGAGGATGACGACCACGAGCGAAGCCACTTCCCGCCGACCCTCAGGTATGCTACCTCTTTTCGAACCATACCCTTGTTCTATTGCCCCATCTGGCACACCGTTGCATGTGGATCTTTTTCCACTCCACCATCTTCCCAATTTGCTATCCTCTGCTCTGCTGGCCATGCAGACGAAAACCATAATTTGCACTATTAAAGGAAACCCTACTTCATGCAGATTAATGCATGTCTGGGTTGAATAAGGAAAGGAAGGGAGACTGTACTGTCCAAGAGAGTAGGCATCGAACCCACATCTAGGTTGAAAAGGGGAAAATCAGTAGCTAAGGAACGAGTCTCGTGTCTCTTGGTTGAAGAAGGGTAGAAAGGCATGACAACGCAATAGAGAATGACCAGGTCGATCGGTTTATTTCCTCACATAGGAAAAAGGTGGCTAAAGAGAACAAAAATGGGACGTAATCCACATATGTTGCCTGGATATTTGTTGCTCTGGGCAACCATACCTCCCTCACCACTCTGCGTCCGTGGAGGTACATCGTACTGGTGCGCCCACTGTCTGAATGGGCCTCCCATGCTCTTATTGCCACTTTTTTGCTGTTAGTATAACGCCAGCAGTCAAGTCAAGCAATGCTACTACTAAAGTGATGCCACATTTAACTAATGCTTCTCTCAGTCTAATGCCACAGATAAATTTAAGCAGTGCCATTTAATGTCACTGGATCATTTCAGGGTTAGCTGTTGATTGTTGATGTATTAAAGACTTTTCAGCTAAGGCATTCTAATGTTGTTGCACAGCCAGTATACCAACGATGAAACTTGTTACTACCTTCAGATTTTTGCACTATTAATGCTTATAGATTACATACCTCGCTTTCATGAGATAATTTAATTTTTTTGTACAGTGTCACCAAAATGCCAAGGCGCTGATGTCTTTTTATTTTGGTTAAACTGCACAGACAATTATGAAGACAAGAGGAAAGGTCAAGAGTGGGCACCTCCTCCTTCGGCTGTTCTCTTGATTCGTTCGATCAACTTTTTATGTTTGATCGATTATCAAGATTGGGATAGCAATTTTTAAGGTCCCCCGAGTTCGAAATGATATTTACCTTGGAGGTACATGGTTTGCAATTTTTTTATACTGTCATTAGTTAATAATGCTAGTTACCTTTAGACTTCTGTATTTGGTTTAATGCTCATGCATAGCTAGTATACCAATGCTGAAACTTGTTACCTTTACATTTTGTATGGTTAATTCTTATAGAAACCTTCCAGTGCTAGAGTTTATTGAAATATGTTCAGTAAAACCATTGTACTGTACCCTGTAATAAACTAACTACTCTACTGTTGCACTAGCCACTGGATTAGTGTATGTTTGTAGGATTCGAATGATGTTGCATTAGCGTATGGACATAAATAAAGTGTGGCAAGCTTTCCCAGATATGTGCTCAAGAAAACTACTACCTGTTTTTCTAAATAAGACGTTTGGGTACTTTAAATTGAACCGCGAAAACGTCTTATATTAAGGAACAGAGGGTGTAGAGTTCACTCAAATTATCCATGTAAAGCTAGTTACACCTTTCTTAAAATTAATGTGCATTATGTTATCGGCGGAGGTCTGTATGTTTGTCTCTAATGCCTGTCTACTACATACCCGACATCATGATGTAATGTTAAGTCATTTCCTTTTGTACAGTGTAATTAAATTGTCAAGGCAGTGATGGCATTTTATTTTAGTAGAACTGCACAAAATTTGCTTAAAAGAAGAGGAAAGGTCAGGAATGGCTCAGTTTTTCAGAAAAAAACTATGTATGCCTTCCTGACATCAGCTGTTGTTGCTTTATTTATTCCTTCAAACAGGTGGTTAGAAACAGTCTTGCTACCTTTTCCCATTAAGAAATTGGAATGCTTATATTTGTGAGTCTATGCTTCAACTAGTGCCACTTTTATAGTAATCACACTTTCAATATCTATGCAAACAGGGATGCTCGATTTTAGTGGAGCTGCATAAAAAGTCCAACTGGTTCAACATTAGGAGCATGTTTTTTTTCAAACCTTTATATCCAATTGGTGGCACTATGAGCTGTTCATTACGAAGGTACATGGTTTGCTACTGTCTTGCTACTCTTTTTGTACTATCATTAGATAGTAATACTAGTGGTTTGCATGTGAATTTATTGGCAGGGTGGACCTACAATGGAGGTGCAGGACAGGATTCAATGATTGGATGCTCAATTTCGGTTGTATCGATTTCACCTCTTCCATCACTGCGAACATGGTGTGGTATATGTTTACTAGCTGCTTGATATTTGTGCAGACAGAGATGTCTGCCCATTGCTATTTGGCAAACAAACAAAGTGTCCGCAATTTTGGTTGAACTGCACAAGAGAATAGTATAGTCACTGCATGCAGTGCCATTTGAAAATAGACACAAAGATTGGATAGCCACTTCATGGACTGCAGAAAAGTAGTACTGTACTATTTACTGGCCAACACTTGGTGCTTCATTGCTTTGGTCTGATTATACAATGGGCATTATTTTCTCTAAGTTAAAGTTTGTATTCCAAAAATAGTCTCGCGGTGTGATCGAGAGAAGACCAAATCATATTGCAGTGGATGTTCCTCCATCATGTGTGGTTCATTCTCATGGTTCCAGCTGTTGGTGAAACCACTTACATTTGCAAGAGGAATTGTAGACTTCAGAAACAAATTTGTCTTTCAGTCTGTACTGAATGTTGGCCAAGAGAAGCATCCATGTTAGTAGGAAGAACAGATGTTTTTTCTAGATCTTTTCTTTTGGAGCTACATATTTGTATATGATCTGTGAATCATTGAGATGCATTAACATGTTGATCTTATGTATGGGAATCGTACTAGTTAGTTTTAGTTGCGACGCAAGATCCGAAGTGGCTGATCTTTGCTTTGGGAGCTACATATTTGTATATGATCTGTGAATCATTGAGATGCATTAACAATTACTTATTTTTGTTCGCTCAGCGTTTACAAGTTACTGATCGATCACTAGCTAGCCTACAAATGCGCTCCTGGCAGTTTTATTTGCGATGAAAGATGCGAAGTGGCAGTTTTTTGAATAAAACTGCCTACCTTTGAAGAAACTGACAGGCTGCACTATCGATCCTACACGGATAAAAATGCCTACCTCTGAAGAAACTGACAAGCTACACTATCGATCCTACATGGATAAATAGCGTATCATGCACGTACTACCTCTTTTCCGGTTTGCAGGGCTCAATTCAAGAAACGACCTACTCGATCCTACACGAATAAATAGTGGATCACGCACGTACTAGTACCTCCTTTCCGGTTTGCAGGGCTTAATTCAAACCTCTCACCAACCAAGGTACTCCCTCCATCCGGGTTTATTAGTCCCGTGAGCAAAGCAGCAAGACCAAGGCATGACAATAATTAACGGCATGCAGAAGTTTAAGCCTAATTATTTCCAGCGATTTAAGTGGCTGCATGCGTGCCCTCGGCTGCGACTCGTTGCATGCTGCTTTGCGTACTTCCTGTGAGCGGTTCTGAGTGCCTGCATGCAGCCGGCCGTAATTAAGGCAGCTAACTGATGCGAAAAAGATACACTTTAATTGTTGCGGGCTTTTTAAATCCGTGAAATCATTATTGACAAGGAGGGAGATGATTCGAGTGCACTCGTTTGACCGCCATGCCGGTGTGCAACCCATACGGGACGGGACGACACAGTCATAATTTCAGTTTCCCTAGTTTTCCACGACAAGCTACCGCACTAAGCCATTATGCATTGAATTCTGATGACCGTCGCGCTACCTTCCCCCTATAAGTACTGTTTCCCGGCCTTCTCCAGTGCCACCGTGACCCAACTCGCCATATCCTCATAAGCCCCCACCAGCCCGATATCGCTCGCCACGTCCGCCATGCCCCCGCCCGTCCGCGGTAGGTGACGCCGGAGGCGGTCACCGCCTGAACTAGTGTTCGGTTTTTCACCGAAAGGCAGATGGAGGGAGGAGGCATTCTATCTCTCTTTAGATGGCAATGCGCAGATCGAGGAGTTGTTGGAGCGCGACCGCATGGCGGAGGAAAAGGAGTTGTTGGAGCGCGACCGCCTGGCGGAGGAGCAGCGTATCGCCGATTTGCGCCGCCAGCGGGACATGGAGCAGCAGCGCACCAACGCTCTGAGTCGCGAGCAGAGCGCCCGCAACTGGGCCGACTACATGGAGGCCGGCGCCCGGCAAATAGCCCTGGAGGCTGTCGGGCACGCACGCGTTCACGACGCCGATTTTTACTACCAGCTCGTCAAGTGGGTTTCCCTCTTGGAAGCCGAAGCTTTGGTGGACCACGCCGGCATGGAAAGGGCCAACGTGCACGAGCAACGCGCCCTATCACACCTCTGGCAAGTCCTAGGCGAGGCACAGGACGCCGGTGCCGGTGTTTAGCATGTACCGCCGACATCGTCTAGTTAGCTAAGAGTAAGTTAGTACTTGTCTAGTGGGAGTTGATAGTTAACTTGGCTATGATGGTTGTCAACGTGGAAGTTTAGTACTCTATATGTGGATCAGACCTGTTACTTTGCTCTAAATGTTGAACTTTCCATTTGAACGTATGGAATGGGCTCTTATTTTTTTAAATGGGTTGTATTTGTCCTCCACGGGTTTAGAGGCTGACTTGTGGGCCTAGCAAGTTGACGCATACACAATCAGGAGATGATTGTACATGGAGAGGATGACAGCAGGGACCCGCCAAGGTCATGGCAGTACGCAAGCAAGTGCCTCCTTATTTCAAGCAAATAAAAAAATGTCTCCAATGGATTTCTGACATCTGGGTCCCATGCCATTGTCAACGTAGTCAATAAACGAGAGAATTACACTACGAGCAGCTGACACCAGGGACCCAGTAGCTCGCCCAGTTATTTTTTTTGGGTTAATTTGATAAATGCCTCCGAGAAATGCCACTGCAATTTCCAAACTTTGAAAAATGCCATTTCATGCCATTTCTAGTGGCATTTTTGAAGTCTGGAGTGGCGTTTTTCAAAGTTTGCAAACTGCAGTGGCGTTTTTCAAAGTTTGCAAAAATTGCAGTGGCATTTTTTATAGTTTGGAAATTGCAGTGGCACTTTTATGTTTACCACAGACCAGCCTAGTAGTTTTTTTTATTTTTGAAAATGGCTAGCCCAGTTTTTTTGTGATTTGTCAAGTAAGTCACTTTATCAGGCCTGTTGGGCTAGACAAGGAGAGCTTCATTCGGCTGGCTGAGAAAATGGCCTATCAGTAATGAGAAATGGGTTGTACATTTTTAAAACACATCAAACCGGAAATTTGTTTCAAATATCTTATTTTCATTTCGAGATTTTAAATTGCATTGATTTTTATGCATGGACAATTTATTGGATTTTATATTGATATACAATTATTTTTAAAATCAGTCTGAATCTGACTTGAAATTTCGGGATTAAAAACAGTTCATACCGCACCGACATATGCAAAATTTCGTATAATTTTCTAACCGTGGCCACAATATGGGTTGTAATGCTAACAAAAAGAATATGGCCTCCAAAAAACCCGTAAGAATTAGCAAATGGGCTGTAAACTATTTGAAATAATGGCAGATGGGCTGTATGTTGTTTTCCACAAATTTGAGGCTTTCCATAGATGGCATGTATACTGTTGGATGTCCATCCAACGGCCGTCGTGCTTCTTCAATCTCTGCTCTTCCTGCTCCAGCCTCTCAAACAAGCGCCGGCGGGACTGCCTGCTCCCTCCTCCCCGTGGCCGGCTGTGCTGCCGTGCAGGCCTCACCGCCCCACCGTACTCCCATCGCTGGCCTAGCTATCCCTCTACTCACCCTCAGTCCCACACATGATGTTATTCTCCGGCGACGGCAGGCGAACCAGTAAACCCTCGTACTCCTCTGCGTGGGAAATAACTGCCGAGTATTCCCTGACTCCGTGTCGTTCCCTTCCTAGGCCTCGCCGTCGTTCATTGCCCTGGTGCTCTCGGCGCGGCCTGGTCAACATGGTCAATGAACGACATCCATCGGAAGTGGACTGTACGTGGAGAGGCAGACAGCTGGGTCCATGGACGCACGCAAGGAAATGCCTCCTTATTACGCGCAAAATAATGATTCCTCCACCTGACATATGGGACTCACTGAAAGGGCCTCTGTATTTCATCAAAAAAACGTTACCGCCGCTGACAGCTCGGACCCACCAGCTATATCTTCGGACGCAAGGAAGTGCCTCCTTATTACACACAAAAAAAGGATACTCCCCCTGCTAGCTGGGACCCAGTATAGTGGGCCTACTAAGTTGACGGGGACGAAGGGCTTTGTCAACTTAGTCAATATGCACGATTCTAGCTCGACTGACCGTACGATGTCCATCCAACGGCCGTAGTGCTTCTTCAACCTCTGGTCTTCTTGCTCCAGCCGCCCAAAGCAGCGCCGGTCGTGCCGCCAGCTCCTGCCTCCCGTTGCCGGCTATGCTGCCGCGGAGGCCTCACCGCCCCCATACTGGACCCACCGCTGGCCAGGCCATCCCTCCACTCCACTCACCCACACCCACTGTTATTCTGCAGCGACGGCAGCGCAGCAAACCAGTCAACCCTCGCACTCCTCTTCGCATGGGCATCCACTGCCGCGTCTTCCCCGGCTCCGCGTCGTCCCCTTCCTAGGCCTCGCCGTCGTCCATCGCCGTGGTGCTCTCAGCGCGGCGTCGTCAATGTGGTCAACGACCGAATTCCATCGGAAGAATACTGTACGTGGAGAGGCTGACAGTTGGGTCCACGGCAGCCGCAAGGAAGTGCCTCCTTATTACGCGGAAAATAATTATTCCTCCACTTGACAGCAGGGACCCACCGGACGGGCCACCAGTATTTCGCGAAAAAACGTTTGCCCCTGACTACTGGGACCCACCCGACGGGCCACTGTATTTCACGAAAAAAAACGTTCCCCCTGCTGTCAGCTCGGACCCACCGGAAGTGCCTCCTTATTATGCACAAAAAATGAATACCCCCCTAGCTAGCTGGGACTCACCTTGGTGGGAGACTGACTTGTGGGCCTACTAAGTTGACGGGGACGGAGGGCTTTGTCAACTTAGTCAATATAAACAATTCTAGCTCCAGTGACCGTACGATGTCCATCCAACGGTCGTAGTGCTTCTTCAACCTTTGGTCTTCTTGCTCCAGCCGCCCAAAGCAGCGCCAGTCGTGCCGCATTCTCCTGCCTCCCGTGGCCGGATGTGCTGCCGCGAAGGCCTCACTGCCCCCTACTATTCCCACCGCTGGCCAGGCCCTGCGGCGACGGCAGCCTCACACCACAGCCGAACCAGTGAACCCTCGTACTCCTCTCGGCGCGGGCTTCCACTGCCGCGTCTTCCCCGACTCCCCGTCGTCCCCTTCCTAGGCCTCGCCGTCGTCCATCGCCCTGGTGCTCTCGGCGCGGCGTGGTCAACGTGGTCAAGGAACGATTTCCATCGGACGTGGACTATATGTGGAGAGGCTAACAGCTGGGTCTACGGCCGCAGCAAGGAAGTGCCTCCTTATTACGAGGAAAATAATTATTCCTCCACCTGACAGCGGGGACCCACCGGATGGGCCACCATATTTCGCAAAAAAAAACGTTTCCCCCCTGACTGCTGGGACCCACCAGCTACACCTTCACACGCAAGGAAGTGCGTCCGGGCAAAAAAAACATTTCCCCCCTGACTGCTAGGACCCACCAGCTACATTTTCGCACGCAAGGAAGTGCCTGACAGTCGGAACCCACCTGGTCGAAGCGTACGTAGCGTTGTCATTCTGGTCGCGAACGTGTACGTACATATATACTGGTCGATGTAGAGGCGCGCACGTGTCATAGTAGAGGCGTGTACGTGTCGTAATAGAGGTGCGCACGTAGCATGTACATGTACGTACAGCGGCCATGGTGCAAGAAAGAAAATACGGCCACGTATGTGTCCATACGGGCGGGGTCTCGAACGCCTACTCGCGCATATGTACATGGCTGGGTCGGAACAGAGAAACAGCGTCGTCGTCGTGTTCATGGGGAGCCAACCGGCTGGGTCGGAACGAAATGCGTGGTCGTGTTCATCGGGAGGGCTTGGACGGAACAGGCGATGAAAACGAGGCCTGGCGTACCGCACAACGGAGGAAACGGCCTTGTGTTCGACCGACCACGTTCGAAACATGATCCTGTTCATCGGGAGGGGTCTGGCGTACCACAAAACGGAGGAAACAGACCTCCTACGGTAGAAACGGGGGTCCTATTGATCGGGAGGGGTGTGGCATACCGCAAAACAGACGAAACGTACCTCCTACGGTCGAAACGGGGGTCCTATTGATCGGGAGGGGTGTGGCGTACCGCAAAACGGACGAAACGGACTTGTGTTGGAGCGCTACGGTCGAAACGGGGGTCCTGTTCATCGAGAGGGGTGTGGCGTACCGCAAAACGGGACTCCACGGGATACTGTTCATCTCCACCGTCGACTTCCTCCAGCCTCCACGGGCTACCATCGACCTCCTCCAGCCTCCACGGGCTCCTGTTCATCCAGCCTCCACCGTGCGCTACTCCACCTGCTACTGTTCAACCACCCCTCCACCGTCTACTGTTCATCCAGCCCTCCACCGTCTAATGTTCATCCAGCCCTCCACACCACGGGGTCCTGTTCAACCACCCCTCCACGGCCACCCCTCCACCGTCTACTGTTCATCCAGCCCTCCACACCACGGGTTCCTGTTCATCCGAAGGCAACGCCACCGCTCACTGTTCATCCAAACCCCTCCCCCCCCGCAACACTCACTGTTCATCCCAGAGGCAGCATCGATCGGCTTCAGTTAGCAGCAGTAGCGAAGGAATCGCTCCATCGAGTTCAGTTAATAGCCATCGATCGATCGCTCGGGTTCAGTAACGCGTAGCCTGCAGTGTAACCGCTCGGGTTCAGTTAGAGCCCAACGCCTCGCTCGGGTTCAGTTAGAGCCAACGCCTCGCACCTGTACGAGAGAAACGCGCATCGCTCGACCCCCAACCTCCCACCATAACCGGCAACTCCCCGAAATTTTCCTCCCCCTCGCTTCTACCATGGTTTTTTCCGTCATGGACGACCCAAAGAATGTCATGCAGTTGCGTCTCTGGCCCGCCCAAGACGAAAAGCCCATTTTCTGTCATGATTTTTTGTCATAGAAGTAGGAGCCCACCACATCTATGATGATACTTGGTTTTGTCACAATTATCGTCATAGAAGTGTCATATGTATGAAAGAAAAAAAATTCATTCGGCCAAAAATGTCACGGATGTGTCTTTTTTTTAGTGGTGCTCTCTTTGCGAGCCATTAGTTTCATCGAACCGCACATCTACAGTTTCAACAACCTTGTGGTGAACGTTGTTGAAGACTCTATAGGTGTGCGAGTCCTTTCCGTAACCAAGCACAAAACCTTCATGTGCTTTCGGTGCAAATTTAGAGTTGTGACGAGGATCTCTAATCCAACATTTAGCATCAAAGACTTTGAAATAACTCATATTGGGTTTCTTGTCAGTGAGGAGTTCATATGCAGTCTTTTTGAATAATTTGTGAAGATATACCCTGTTGGTGATGTGGCACGCAGTGTCAATTGCCTCAATCCAGAAATGACGAGACGTCTTGTATTCATCAAGCATAATGTGAGCCATCTCAACAAGAATCCGGTTCTTGCGCTCCACGACGCCATTCTGCTGAGGAGTATAAGGAGCAAATAACTCATAAGTAATACCAAGTTCATCCAGATAGTCATCAAGACCAGTATTCTTGAACTCAGTTCCATTGTCACTTCTGATGTGCTTGATCTTCACACCAAAGTTGGTTGAAGCCCTCGAGGAAAATCATTTGAAGACTTCCTGCACCTCACATTTGTAAGTGATAATATGCACTCATGTGTAACGAGAGTAATCATCAACAATAAAAAAACCATATAGAGATGCTTCATTGGTGAATGCCGAGTAATGATTAGGTCCAAAGAGATCCATGTGAAGCAATTCAAAGGGACGAGTGGTAGTCATGATAGTCTTCGCGGGATGCTTGCCCTTGGTCATCTTTCCAGCTTCACAGGCTCCGCATAGGTGATCCTTGAGGAATTTGACATTCTCAATGCCAATGACGTGCTTCTTCTTCGTGAGCGTGTGCAAGTTCCTCATGCCAGCATGATCGAGTCTTTGATGCCATAGCCAGCCTTCTGAACCTTTTGCAAGTAGACATATAGCAGGTGTTGGTCCTGTAGAGAAATCAACAATATACAGATCTCCTCTCCTAAAGCCTTCGAAGACTTTGGAATGGTCAGCTTCCATGATCACAACACAATGATACTTGCCAATGATAACAACCATATCAAGATCACAAATCATTGAGACTGACATGTGGTTGAATCCTAAGGACTCGACAAGCATGACTTTGTCCATGTGTCAGTCCTTTGAGATCGCAACCTTACCTAGACCCAATACCTTGCTTTCGCCTTTATCAGCATAGGTGATATGCTTCAGATGTGATGGAGATAAGGGAGAGTTCATCAATAGGTTCTTGTCACCAGTCATGTGATTTGTACATCCACTATCGAGGACCCACTCAGTGGCTTTGGGTTGATCATCCTGCATATGAATTAGTGCAACTTACGAACTCATATACTTCATCAGTGAAGAATATGACATCAAATTCATCAGATCAATTTCATCAAATAGTAAAATAGGTATAGCAGTATGAGGACGTGAGAAATGGATATTCATTTCTTCATGATTAGCTTGCGTCCTTTCAAGCATGTTCAGGTCTCCAACAAATTCTTCAGACGTTTAAGTTCGTCTGGAGACCTAACCCTATATAAGAGATTAGTTATTTTTCTTCACCACCCACATCTGAACGGGTGTCAAAGAGTTCATCATTCCGCGAGTTCCATAAGAGAAAGGTGGCATAGAAGCCAATCCACATTGTTTCATATACGAGGAGTTAGGATAAGCATATGAATAAGCAGAGAAATTCTTCGAGGACTTATGAACATAATGGTTTGAAGAATAATGCACATATTCATAGCCCTTAGATCTTCCCTGCGAAACAGAAGTGTTATCACGATGATGTTCATATGACGACTTTGATCCTTTTGAGGAATTTGATGCTTGTGAGGAATTTGGTCCATATGAGGACTTGGATCCATATGAAGAATTTGGTCCATATGAAGAATTGGATCTAGGGTTCCTATTCTTCACAGGTGGTGTCATGATGACATTCACCTGAAGACTTTCAAGACACCTTTTGGGAACCCAGATTTTCTTCATAGGGGGACCGTTCCTGCAGTTAGTGCCAACATATCTAGCAAATACTTCACAAGTCTGATTTTTGAACAGTTTATAGTTGGAGTCAAATGACTCATCAGAAAAATGAGCAGATTCACATGTAAAGCCAGATAAAGTAGATGGATCTACTGGAGGCCCCTTTGCAGCAACCCATGACATTTTCGGATACTACTCAGGCTTCGAGTATGTTCCATCAACATTGAGTTTCCTCTCAAAGGCAATACCCTCTTTCCTAGGGTTCCTGTTGATGATTTGCTTTTTAAGCACATCACAAAGAGCTTGATGCCCTTTGAGGCTTTTGTACATGCCTGTCATATACAATTCCTTCAGCCCTGCATTGTTAGTGATACTAGCAACATCTTTGATGAGGAATTAATGATAGCAGAGACAGGTGAAGAATTAGCAGATTCACGTTCAATGCACTTCAAACATGGAGGAATAAATTCTTCCTGAGCAACACTAATCTGCTGAGTAAGCAATGAATCACATTCCTTCTGAAGATCTTCATAACTCTCCCTTAGCTTATCAAGATCTTGCTTTCTTTGAAGAAATTCATAAGAAAGCGTCTCATGATCAGATAAGAGAGTGTTGTGATGACTCTGAAGGTTATCAAACTTGGACTGATGTCTCTGAATATTATCAGTCAAGGTTTGAGTGCGATCTATTTCTTCACCCAACATATCATCGCTTTTGTCTAGCATATTTTGAACCTTTTCAAAAGCCTTTTGTTGTTTCACAGCCATCTTAGCAAGTTTAGAGTAGCTAGGCTTGAGGTTTTCATCAGATTCGTGGGGGGATATTTGAGTACCTTGGCACCCTTTGCCATGAAGCAATAGGTGGGAGCGTACTCATCATCGTCGTTGTCAGCCTTGTTTGGGGAAGCCATTCTCCAGAGAGTTGAAGATGGACTTGCTGACAAACAAAGTAGCGAGGGCTAGGCTCGCCACACCAGATTCTGACTCCTCAGATGCCTCCACTTCCTCATGTTTCTCAGATTCAGCTTCAGAGTCCATTTCCTTGCCAATGAATGCCCGAGCCTTCTTAGAACGGCTCTTCTTAGACTTCAAGGATTTTGATGATGAAGACTTTGAATAATTCGTCTTCTTCTTTGAGTCATGAGAACTGTAATCCTTGTATTTCTTATTCTTTGATTCCTTTTCCCACAGAGGACAATCTTGGATGTAGTGACCTGGT
The DNA here is from genome assembly GCF_002162155.2 of Triticum dicoccoides. Classification (NCBI taxonomy): domain Eukaryota; kingdom Viridiplantae; phylum Streptophyta; class Magnoliopsida; order Poales; family Poaceae; genus Triticum; species Triticum dicoccoides. Next base: position 647,079,357 of record NC_041383.1, on the reverse strand, counting down.
TTCTTGCATTTGTGGCAAGTTCTCTTCTTGTAGTCGCGGGATGAGGAATCTGATCGTACGTCAACACTTCTTGAGGATTCTCCAAAGCGACCATGCCTTGAGAACTTCTGGAATTTCCTCACGAGCATTGCTAGCTCCTGGCTCAGTTCTTCAGGATCACCAAGGCTGCTACCAGAATCTTCACCTTCAGATTCAAACACTGCCTTGGCCTTAAGAGCGCGTGATCTGCCATAGCTCGGTCGCTAGAGATCTCTCTTCTCAGCAAGCTGGAACTCATGAGTTTTTAGCCTCTCAAGGATATCAGCGGGATCGAGTGACTTATAGTCTCCATGTTCTCGTATCATCAGTGCCAGAGTGTCAAATGAGGAATCAAGCGACCTCAGCAATTTCTTCACTACCTCATGGTCGGTAATGTCAGTGGCATGCTATGTCTTGAGCTTGCGTTGGTTTTCCCTGAAGAGGAGAGGGTGATGCAGCAAGTGTAGCGTAAGTATTTCCCTCAGTTTTGAGAACCAAGGTATCAATCCAGTAGGAGGCTCCTCAAAAGTCCCACGCACCTACACAAACAAACTGAGAACTCGCAACCAACGCGATAAAGGGGTTGTCAATCCCTTCACGGCCACTTGCGAAAGTGAGATCTGATAGAGATAGTATGATAAGATAAATATATTTTTGGTATTTTATAATATAGATGCAAAAAAGTAAAGATGCAAATAAAAGTAGATTGGAAGCAAATATGATATGAGATAGACCCGGGGGCCATAGGTTTCACTAGAGGCTTCTCTCGAGATAGCATAAGTATTACGGTGGGTGAACAAATTACTGTCGAGCAATTGATAGAAAAGCGAATAATTATGAGATTATCTAGGCATGATCATGTATATAGGCATCACGTCCATAAGAAGTAGACCGACTCCTGCCTGCATCTACTACTATTACTCCACACATCGACCGACTCCTGCCTGCATCTAGAGTATTAAGTTCATAAGAACAGAGTAACGCCTTAAGCAAGATGACATGATGTAGAGGGATAAACTCATGCAATATGATATAAACCCCATCCTTTTATCCTCGATGGCAACAATACAAAACGTGTCTTGCAACCCTTTCTGTCACTGGGTAAGAACACCGCAAGATTGAACCCAAAGCTAAGCACTTCTCCCATGGCAAGAAAGATCAATCTAGTAGGCCAAACCAAACCGATAATTCTAAGAGACTTGCAAAGATAACTCAATCATATAAAAGAATTCAGAGAAGATTCAACTATTATCCATAGGTAAACTTGATCATAAACCCACAATTCATCGGATGTCGGCAAACACACCACAAAAAGAGATTACATCGAATAGATCTCCACAAGAGAGGGGGAGAACATTGTATTGAGATGCAAAAAGAGAGAAGAAGCCATCTAGCTAATAACTATGGACCCGTAGGTCTGTGTTAAACTACTCACAACTCATCGAAGGGGCAAGGATGTTGATGTAGAAGCCCTCCATGGTCGATTCCCCCTCCGGCAGAACGCCGGCGAGGCTCCAAGATATGATCTCATGGATACAGAAGGTTACGGCGGTGGAAATTGTGTTTCGGGTGCTCCCTGGGTGTTTTCGGGGTACGTAGGTATATATAGGAGGAAGAAGTACGTCGGTGGCCGCCCAAGGGGCCCACGAGACAGGGGGCGCGCCCTACAGGGGGGCGCACCCTCCTATCTCGTGGCCGCCTCGGCTGCTTCTTGTCTTGCACTCCAAGTCCTCTGGATCACATTCGTTCCAAAAATCACGCTCCTGAAGGTTTCATTCCGTTTGGACTCCGTTTGATATTCCTTTTTCTTCGAAATACTGAAATAGGCAAAAAAACTGCAATACGGGCTGGGCCTCCGATTAGTAGGTTAGTCCCAAAAATGATATAGAAGTGTAAAATAAAGCCCAAAGACATCCAAAATGGGTAATATAATAGCATGGAACAATCAAAAATTATAGATACGTTGGAGACGTATCAAGCACCCCCAAGCTTAATTCCTGCTCGTCCTCGAGTAGGTAAATGATAAAAAGAAATTTTTGATGTGGAATGCTACCTAGCATAATTCTCAATGTAATTTTCTTTATTGTGGCATGAATGTTCAGATCCAAATGATTCAAAATAAAAGCTTATAAAACATAAAAATAATAATGCTTCAAAGCATACTAACAAATAATGATGTCCTATCAAAATAGCATAGCCAAAGAAAGCTTATCCCTACAAAATCATATAGTTAGGCCATGCTTCATTTTCATTACACAAAATACTCCCATCATGCACAACCCCGATGACGAGCCGAGCAATTGTTTCATACTTTTTAACGCACTTCCGCTTTTTCAACTCTTACGCAATACATGAGCGTAAGCCATTGACATAGCACTATGGTGGTATATGGTGGTTGTGAGGACAAAAAGGGAGAAGATAGTCTCACATCAACTAGGCGTATTAACAGGCTATATGGAGATGCCCATTAATAGATATTTATGTGAGTGAGTAGGGATTGCCATGCAACGGATGCACTAGAGCTATAAATATATGAAAGCTCAAAAAGAAACTAAGTGGGTGTGCATCCAACTTGCTTGCTCACGAAGACCTAGGGTATTTTGAGGAAGCCCATCATTGGAATATACAAGCCAAGTTCTATAATGAAAAATTCCCACTTAGTATATGAAAGTGACAACATATGAGACTCTCTATCATGAAGATCATGGTGCTATTTTGAAGCACAAGTGTGGAAAAAGAGATAGTAGCATTGTCCCTTCTCTCTTTTTCTCTCATTTTATTATTATTTTTTCTTTTTCTTTTTCTTTTCCCCCTTTTTTCTTTTTATTTTTTTTTCTTTTTGGCCTTTCTCTTTTTTTTCCTAATTTTTTTTCTTTTTGTAAAGTCCGAAGTCTCATCCCGACTTGTGGGGGAATCATAGCCTTCATCATCCTTTCCTCACTAGGACAATGCTCTAATAATGAAGATCGTCACACTTATATGGATTTACAACTCAAGAATTACAACTCAAAGCGAGAACAAGATATGACTCTATATGAATGCCTCCGGCGATGTACCGGGATATGCAATGAATCAAGAGCGACATGTATGAAAATTATGAAGGTGGCCTTGCCACAAATACGATGTGAACTACATGATCATGCAAAAGAGCAATATGACAATGATGGAATGTGTCATAATAAACGGAACGGTGGAAAATTGCATGGCAATATATCTCAGAATGGCTATGGAAATGCCATAATAGGTAGGTATGGTGGCTGTTTTGAGGAAGGTAAATAAAGGGCTCATGATACCGGCGAAAGTTGCGCGGTAATAAAAAGGCTAGCAAAGTAAAAAGATGAGTGTGCATATGTCCATGGACTCACATTAGTCAAAAAAGAACTCATATACTTATTGCAAAAGTCTACTTCACCCTCGAAGCAAAGTACTACTACGCATGCCCCAAGAGGGATAGATTGGTAGGAAAAGACCATCGCTGTCCCCGACAGCCACTCATAAGGAAGACAATCAAAAGAGCACCTCATGCAACAAATTTGTCACACAACTTTTACCATACGTGCATGCTACGGGACTTGTCAACTTCAACAAAAGTATTTTTCAATTTCATAATTACCCACTAGCATGACCCTAACATTACTACCTTTATATCTCAAAACAATTATCAAGCATCAAGTTGATCATAGCATCCAATTCCTTTTCTATGATAGTTTTTATTATACCCAACTTGGATGCTCATCATTCTAGGACCAAATTATAACCATAGCAAATACCATGTTGTTCTAAAAGACTCTCAAAATAATATAAGTGAAGAATGAGAGACTAGAAATTTCTTCAAAATTAAGACACCACCGTGCTCTAAAAGACATAATTGAAGCACTAGAGCAAAAACTATCAAGCTCAAAAGATATAAGTGAAGCACATAGAGTATTCTAGCAAATTTTAACAAGTAGGCTTCTCCCAAAAGGTGTGTACAGATTGAACCCAAAGCTAAACACTTCTCCCATGGCAAGAAAGATCAATCTAGTAGGCCAAACCAAACCGATAATTCGAAGAGACTTGAAAAGATAAATCAATCATATAAAAGAATTCAGAGAAGATTCAATTATTATCCATAGATAAACTTGATCATAAACCCACAATTCATCGGATCTCGACAAACACACCGCAAAAAGAGATTACATCGAATAGATCTCCACAAGAGAGGGGGAGAACATTGTATTGAGATCCAAAAAGAGAGAAGAAGCCATCTAGCTAATAACTATGGACCTGTAGGTCTGTGGTAAACTACTCACAACTCATCGGAGGGGCAAGGATGTTGATGTAGAGGCCCTTCGTGGTCGATTCCCCCTCCGGCAGAACACCGGCGAAGCCTCCAAGATGGGATCTCGCAGATACAGAAGGTTATGGCGATGGAAATTATGTTTCGGGTGCTCCCTGGATATTTTTGGGGTACGTAGGTATATATAGGAGGAAGAAGTACGTCGGTGGCCACCCAAGGGGCCCACGAGACAGGGGCGCACCCTATAGGGGGGTGGGGCGCCCTCCTATCTCGTGGATGCCTCGGCTGCTTCTTGGCTTGCACTCCAAGTCCTCTGGATCACGTTAGTTCCAAAAATCATGCTCCCGAAGGTTTCATTCCGTTTGGACTTCGTTTGATATTCCTTTTCTTTGAAATACTGAAATAGGCAAAAAAACAGCAATACGGGCTGGGCCTCCGGTTAGTAGGTTAGTCCCAAAAAAGATATAAAAGTGTAAAATAAAGCCCAAAGACATCCAAAAGGGGTACTATAATAGCATGGAACAATAAAAAATTATAGATGCGTTGGAGACGTATCATGGCACCAAGTTCTTGAAGCTCATTTGAGATGTTAGTGAGGCGATCGAAGGTTTGCTGAACATTTTCATTATCGAGTCTTTTGAAACGGTTGAAGAGATTAAGAAGAACATTAACTCGAGAGTCACGATGTGTTGAGACTCCTTCAGTGACCTTGGACAGCCTATCCCAGATAAGCTTAGTTGTCTCCAAAGCACTCACTCTGCCATACTACCCTTTGCTCAGATGGCCACATATGATGTTCTTCTCTTGTGAGTCGAGTTCCTTGAATCTCTTCACGTCAGCAGCGTTGATTGTAGGAGTGATAGAGGGGAAACCATTCTCCACAACATACCAGAGATCGTTATCAATTGCCTCAAGATGCATTCGCATCTTATTCTTCCAGTAGGGGTAGTTCGTCCCATCGAAGGTAGGACACCCGGCAGAGACCTTGATCATACCTGCGGTCGACATAACTAAAACTCCAGGCGGTTAAACCAAAATCACATAGAACAAGGGAGTACCTTGATCTGATACCAATTGAAGGTGCGTTAAGTCGACTAGAGGATTGTGAATAGGCAACTTTTACAAATTCATCAGTGAGGAATTTCAGCATGAGGAAATTCCTAAGTCACGAACTACAAGCAGCGGAATAAGTACTCATATGCACACATAACAGAACATAAGAACAGTCATCATGATGAAATGAAAACAAGCACAGAGTACAAAAAGCGTAAACACGGGATAAGCAGGCTAAAGGCAAGCTGGCTGAAGAAATTGAGCTGAGGAAAATGAGAAAGTCTTCAGTCAATGTCTTCAAACAGATACAATCAAGTACACAATACAATAATGAGGAAATGAAACAGTTGAGGAAATGGAACCAGTAGGCTTGGTGAAGACAGTAATTTGGTAGACCAGTTCCAGTTGTTGTGACAGTTGTACGTCTGGTTGGAGCGGCTAGGTAATTAAACCCGAGGACACACAGTCCCGGACACACAGTCCTCACCGTATTATCCTTGAGCTAGGTCACACAGACCTCGCCCAATCACTCGTGGTAAGTCTTCAGGTGACTTCCAAACCATCACAAACTCGGTCACTCGGCGATCCACAATTTCCTCTTGGATGCTCTAGACCATGATGCCTAACCGTCTAGAAGATGCACAGTCTTCAAAGGTAACAAGCGTCAGATCCACACAAGAACAATCTCTTCAGTGATGCTCAATCACTTTAGGTTCGTAGGTGTTTGGGTTTGGGTTTTCCTCACTTGATGATTTTCGCTCAAAGTCCTCGGAGGATGGGATGCTCTCAATGACAATTGTTAGTTTCTCTAGGAGTCGCCGACCAGCTAGTGGTTCTAGGGGGTGGCTATTTATAGCCTAGGGAGCAGCCTGACATGATAAGACATAAATGCCCTTCAATGATATGACCATTAGGTGGGTAGATATTTTGGGATAGCTGACGCATAGCACAGCAACGGTCGGAAATTTGAGTATCGAATTCCTCAAGGCTATCATGTTCCTCACTTGTAGGCAATCCGCACTGGTGAATTCCTAACTCCTCAGTCAGAACAAATTCCTCAGAGACCAGAAGAACTTTGTCTCTGTCACTGAAGAAATTGACTGAACTGTATGAGATTTCTAATGGCTTCACTCGAAGGGATTGGTAGGTATAGGATTTTGAGATGAGCATCACTTGGAAACTTTTCCTTAGTTTTTCCTCGACCCCCTTTAACAGTACGGTGTTTCCTATGACTCAAGAAAGAGAAAATGAAACTATGAAAACAAAAGTCTTCACGCTTCATATTCCTCGCATGAATATTAAGTCTTCATGGTGACACCAATTTCTTCACTTTCAAATCTTTAGAAAGCCAAAGTCTGCAGTTGAATACATTCATTTTTAGGGGTCGACTTTCTGTGTAAATATCAAAATCCTCATAGACTTATAGACCTGTGTACACTCATGTCATGCCCCCACCTTTACTACGTTTGTGGTGGTGACGGACGGCATGGAGCGAAGGGTGGGTGTCGGTGTCAAAACCGACGGATCTCGGGTAGGGGGTCCCGAGCTGTGCGTCTAAGGCTAATGGTAACAGGAGGCAAGGGACACAATGTTTACCCAGGTTCGGGCCCTCTCGATGGAGGTAAATCCCTACTTCCTGCCTGATTGATATTGATGATATGGGTGTTACAAGAGTTGATCTACCACAAGATCGTAGAGGCTAAACCCTAGAAGCTAGCCTATGATGATTATGAATGTTGTGATCGTCCTCATGCGGACTAAACCCTCCGGTTTATATAGACACCGGAGGGGGCTAGGGTTTACACAGAGTTGGTTACAAAGAAGGAAATCTAATATTCGGATCGCCAAGCTTGTATTCCACGCAAAGGAGAGTCCGATCCGGACACGGGATGAAGTCTTGAGTCTTGTATCTTCACGGTCTAGCAGTCCGGCCAAAGTATATAGTCCGGCTGTCCAGATACCCCCTAATCCAGGACTCCCTCAGTAGCCCCTGAACCAGGCTTCAATGACGATGAGTCCGGCGCGGGTTTTGTCTTCGGCATTGCAAGGCGGGTTCCATCTCCGAATACTCCAAAGTAATTATCAAACACTTGAATCGTGTCCAGATCCGCAAGATGATCTTCGCATACCACCATAGAGAGAATGATATTTCATAAACGTAATCTGCTGACAATTTTAGACAACGTGACACGACATTACAGTCGGGTCATTATTCGAACCGTTTTCCCACAACTAGCCATAGCGCATATTGTGAGGTGGTTTCCTCGGCACGTCTTGTCAAAGCAGAGATCATGTCCCCTTATCACGGGATTCCCATCAATACGGGTATGGGTAACCCAACCGCTCCATCAATCGCGGTGCTTGGGAAATAATTTCTCTCCAACGGGCAAGAGTGGAGGCGCTCCGTCTTCGACGTCTCTATAAAGGGATAAGTTTTTCCCCATTTTTACCCACGCCTTCTTCCACCTCTGCTTATCCATTCTCGTCCCCTCGAGCTCCAGCACCCTAGTTCACACCTTCTCCGCACAGCCAAACATGTCCGGAGCAGGAGGCAAGTGGGTGGCCTCCGCCGTGAAGGAGGAGCATATTGCGAAGCTCCGGGCGGCCAGATACTTGGCCGCAGACATTGTGCACCGGCTACCGGACTCAGGTAAGATCATTCCAACTCTGGAACCCCACGAGAGGGTCGTGTTTCTCGCCCACTTTGTCCGTGGACTGGGATTTCCACTTCATCCCTTCGTCCACGGGCTCATGTTCTACTACGGGCTAGATTTCCATGATCTAACCCCAAATTTCGTCCTCAACATCTCAGCGTTTATCGTCGTGTGCGAGGCCTTCCTCCGCATCAAGCCTCACTTCGGCTTGTGGCTACAAACCTTCTGTGTGAAGCCGATGATTGTGAGCGGCCAGCAAGCGGAGTGCGGAGGCACCATGGTGGGCAAGATGCCCAACGTCATCTGGCTTGACGGCTCCTTCGCGGATACTGTGAAAGGATGGCAATCGAGGTGGTTCTACATCACCGAGACGCACGACGCCAACTGGGCGGCGGCCCCCGAATTCCGATCCGGAATTCCCATGCGGCTCACCTCCTGGGAAAAGAAGGGCCTGGCCTGGGGCGAGCCTACAAAGCTTACCAGACTTCAGAACTGTATCAAAAATATGATTGACAAGAAAATCAAGCTTGTTAACATGGTCCAGGTCATGCTCGTTCGCCGAATTCTTCCGTGCCAAAGACGGTCTTTTAATTTGTGGGAGTTCATCCCAGCCGAACACCAAACACTTCAAGAGCTCTATGGCACGACACACAAGGATGCGTGGAAGGTGTTGTTCAAGGCCTCCGAAATACCTCCTCCCACATCCGAGGACCACGGACTCCACGCCACGCGCCCCCCCCACCCCGTCCGGTGAGTTTTCTAACCATCACCAGATGTAGTTTTCCCAGCATACTCATGGGAGGATATTAAGTTATCGTGTGTGCTTAATCAGGAGTACGTGGAGACGGCAGAGCGGATCGACTGTCCGGCTCCATTGCCAGAAGGTCCGGCGACCGCTCTCCTGACGGAGATGCTAGTCCCGGCACCCTATAAGGTGTCGGGGAAGAAGGCCGAAAAGAAGGCCCCGGAGACCAGGAAGGGTCTCCGGCGTAAGGTCGTACTGGACGCCTCGTCTGAAGACGACGAGGCACACTCCTCCCATGAAGGGGAGGAGGAGAAAGAAAGGGACACCCCATCCGGGGAGGCCGAAGGGTCTAAGAAGGCGGCCTAGGGGACCAGGAAAGGTCCCCGGTGCAAGGCCGTCGTAGGCTCGTCGTGCGAGGACGACGAGGCAGATTCCTCCCGCAGAGGCGGGGAGGATCACGAAGAAACGCCACCTCCCCGCACTGGGGAGGAGAAGAAAAGGAAAGCCGCCCCAGAGGGGCGGGCTAGGACACCCAAGAAGGGAAAGGTGTCCCTTCCAGATTGTTCCACCACGGCCGCCTATAGCGAGGAGGAGTGGCTGCCTAGGGGGAAGCCCCTAGTAAGATCGTAAGTATCCATACTTCCATTGTTTTTAGTGTGACTTTGCTTCATAGTCTGTTATAACACAGAACATGCATATGCAGTCCGGCCAGGGCCCATCCCAAGGTATCCTCTTCAGATGGGTCTTTGAGCGATTCATCGATGAATTCGCTTCCAATGGCCAGTTCCCCTCGGCCTGCGGATGACATAGAGGTGTTATCCCAAAGGCCCCCTGAGCAATTGGAGACGACTCTGGAGACGCCCCAAAGCGAAACCCCATACGCCGGGCACACGGGGTGCAAGATCCCCGCAGATTGTGCCGATGGGAGCTGCAGTAAGTCGGGCTCCCAGCCGGACACTGTACCGGAACCTCCAAAGGCTCCGGATTCGGGCAGGCAGCCCCTTGCTAAGGTGGGTGGGTCGTCCGTGCCGATGACTTCCGTTACGCTAGAGGCGTCGGATAGTCTGCTGGAAGCGCTTCACGACGCTTCCGTGGATGAAGAGCACCGTACTCTTATGAGTGCGGTGATTAAGAAGGTTCAGTTTTCCAAGAGCGGACTAAACGAAGCATACACCAGCCTCCTAACAGGCTTTGAGGTAAGTAATCAAAAATGTGTGAAATTATCACCTGATAGGTAGTAGCCCCTGATACTCTGTTTGGTGTTTAGAACGAAAAGCCAAACGGAGGGTCAATTGAATCCGCAGGAGTCTAATATTAGTTGTCTATGTGAATAAACAGGCAGTGCTGCTTGCCGCTGCTGCCCGCACGGCGGAAGTCTCCGGACTCAAGCGGGACCTGGAGCAGGCCCAGGGAGAGCTCAGCCTCACGAAGAGGCAGCTCGAAGAGAACAAGGGTGAGTGATACCCCGTACATATATCATAAAGAATAAAAATTGGTGATGCTAAAAAACGTCATGATTTTGCAATAGGGGTCACGACCGAAGTGCCGTACCTGAAGAAAGCGCTATCCGAGGCCGAAAACAAGGCGGCCGCGGAGCGCATTGAGTGTGACAAGCAAAATGCTAGGGTGGGCGAGGTACAGCAAGAGCTCCAGGAGCTCGGCAAGAAGTTCGAGTCCTTGGAGCGTGACTTCAAGACGAAGGATTCTGAGCTTGCGAAGGCCCTTTTGAGCATGAAAGACGCCAAGACCAAAGCCGAAAAGGCCCAGTAGGAAATCCAGGCGTCCAAGAAGATAGCGGCGGGTAAGACATTCTTTACGCAAAGCAAGCATGTGGAGGAGGCGTTTCTTTTACTTACCCGAATCGGAGCTCCCCAGGGGCATTCATAGATCTACCACGCAGCATATCGGATGCCGCGGAGTTCTACCATGCCGAACAGGGGAGCTCAATGGAAAAGTGGTTCTGGTCCCAGTATGCGGGAGCTGAACACTCGACGCCTCTGAGTGACCAATTAAAGCAACTGGTTGAACTCCACAGGGCGGCCGAAGTGGCTATGAAGGATTTCATAGTCCGGATGTGACCTGGTGAGCCCTTGCCTGCCAGCTACTTCGGCCTGATAAAGCGGATGGTGAGTGCCTGTCCGCGGCTGTAAGTGATCAAGCGATCTGTTTGCATTGAGGGTGCCCGTCGAGACTTTGCTCGTGCGAAGGTGCATTGGGGCAAGCTGGATGCGGAGAAGCTGGTGAAGGATGGACCGCCGGACGGCAAGGCGCATCATTGTCCCTAAAAATGTTATGATGGCGTTATGAAAGGTGCTCGCCTCGTGGCCGATGAATGTACCAAGGACACGATATTTGAGTGAATGTACTACTGTCGTATTTTTAATATAAAGATGAAGTTACTTGCGCTATATAGCGCTTTTTGATTTAAAATATTACCTTCTGTGCGGCTGTTTATAAAATTCTGAAAGTAGGCCAGTCGTCGGCTTCCGCCCCCATATAACTAGTATCGGGGTGTTCCTGGAAAAAACCCAGACACTCCTTATCCAAATTTTTGGTCCCTGAAGGAGGTGTTTGGTGCAGCGAACAAGGCAATCGGACTATGCGGCTTTATAACTTTCACTTAGCCATAGAAGTCTATAATTTTAAATTTCGGCGAAGCCCCTAGAATTCGGAAAGCTGAATTGGGGCGCTATATACGCCTAAATCGGACGAGGCTGATTCCTCGCCTAAAGCGGAAAAATCTTTAAGGATTTTAAGACCTCTCAAACAGCGACCAGCTCTCGCCACATCATGCCGGTCAGTTTTCAGCTTTCTCTACTAAGGTTCTCGTCCGGAAGAACCGGGACACAATCGCAGTAGTTCTCCCTGCGCTACCCTAGACGATATAACGGAACGTAAAGTACCAAAACAAGGGAGCCGGGATAACCCAACTATTGACCCAAGACATGATTCGGAGCTGATGCATATAATGCTATAAGTTCGGGGTGCCGCACTGTCAAAAGTGTTCGGACTTAAATTGTCGTATTAAGGGGCGATGTAAGAAGCCCCTAGCAAACTGAGCGTTCCAAGGTGTACGTATGCAATAATAAATGAACATTTATATGAAAAATGTGCAGATAGGAATAATAAGTTGACGCTATGTATAATCTCCTACTGATGAATAATACGTCTAAGCATATGTTTACAATGAATGCATTAAGTAGAGGTAATTAGGACTATTTGACATGTCCTATCCAAGGGCGGGCCGCATGTAGGTATATAAAACAGGTATAATGATCGTGAATAGATTCCACCTGGGTATTTCCTTTGTGCGCAACGCCTTTTGCCTCCTTGGATTTCTCTCCTGTGGAAGTCCAACAATCCGGCTCTTCTGAAGAGGCTGCCCGAAAGCAAGGTCCTGAAAGATAAAGGGGTTTATTTAAGTATGTTGCGGCTGAACCGCACTGTTGACTGTGCCGCTATTGCACCTCCGCCTATACCCATGGTATTTTGAGTGCGTAATTGTGTACACGTGGCATGAATGCTGCCTTAATGGGGCTGGAGCGGAGGCCGGACTGCTAGTCGCGCTCTTGCGTGCCTGACAATCCTGTTGCGGGGTACTTCGGACTCGCTTGACGGTGTTCGGAGTTGTTATCGCAGGATTGGTGGTTTGCTAGAGGAAGCTACTTTGTACTTCTGCCCCGAGGGCTGCAGTATGCTCTTCTGTACGGAGAGAACGGTTCATGTTTCCGTTGACTGTTATGACCCCGCGAGGTCCTGGCATCTTGTGCTTAAGGTATGCATAGTGTGGTACCGCATTGAATCGAGTGAATGTGGTTCGTCCAAGTAGTGCATGATAGCCGCTACGGAAAGGAACGATGTCGAAGATTATCTCCTTGCTTCGGAAGTTATCCGGAGATCCGAAGACCACCTCCAGTGTTATGGAGCCTGTGCAACGGGCCTCTACCCCTGGAATTACACCTTTAAAGGTAGTTTTGGTGGGTTTGATCCTTGAAGGGTCAATGCCCATTTTGCGCACTGTGTCCTGATAAAGCAGGTTCAGGCTACTGCCGCCATCCATAAGGCCTTGTGTGAGGTGAAATCCGTCAATGATTGGGTCTAGATCCAATGCAGCCAAACCGCCGTGACGGATGCTGGTAGGGTGATCCCTACGATCAAAGGTGATTGGACAGGCCGACCATGGGTTGACTTTTGGGGTGACTGGCTCCATCGCATATACGTCCCTCAGTGCTCGCTTTCGTTCCCGTTTGGGAATGTGGGTAGCGTAGATCATGTTGACCGTTTTCACCTGGGGAGGAAATTTCTTATGTCCCCCCGTGTTCAGACGCCAGGGCTCTTCATCATCGTCGATGTGCAGCCCCTTGTCCTTGTTCTTGGCATTTATCTTGCTGGCCGATTTGAACACCCAGCAGTCTCTATTAGTGTGATTTGCTGGCTTATCCGGGGTGCCGTGAATTTGGCATGAGCGATCCAGTATGCGGTCCAGATTAGACGGTCCCTGATTGTTTCTTCTGAACGGCTTTTTCCGCTAACCGGATTTTGAGCCACTGAATCCGGCGTTGACTGCCGTGTCTTCAGTGTTGTCGCCATTGTTCCGACGCTTATGTTTGTTGTGGTGTGGCTTGCCGCTATTGTCGCGGACGTCTGAAGTGCCGGAGTTTATTGGCGTGGTGCTGCTGCGAGCCAACCAGCTATCCTCGCCTGCGCAAAAGTGTGTCATGAGTGTCGTGAGGTCCGCCATGGATTTTGGTTTTTCCTGGCCGAGGTGCCGGGCGAGCCACTCGTCGCGGATATTATGCTTAAAGGTAGCCAGGGCTTCGGCGTCCGGACAGTCGACAATTTTGTTCTTTTTAGTTAGGAACCGAGTCCAGAATTTTCTGGCTGACTCTCCGGGCTGTTCGGTAATGTGGCTCAAGTCAACAGCATCCGGTGGTCGCACGTATGTGCCCTGGAAGTTGTCGAGGAAAGCATCCTCCAGGTTTTCCCAACTGCCAACGGAATTTGTCGGTAGGCTATTTAGCCAGTTGTCAGGCTAGTCCTTTGAGCTTAAGGGGAAAATACTTTATGGCGTGTAGATTGTCACCGCGGGCCATGTGAATGTGGAGAAGGAAATCTTCGATCCATACTGCAGGGTCTGTTGTGCCATCGTATGATTCAATGTTTACGGGTTTGAACCCTTCTGGAATTCATGATCCATTACTTCATCAGTGAAGCAGAGGGGGTGTGCGGCGCCTCTGTGCCGGGCAATGTCGCGAAGCAGTCCGACTAAGTCTGGTCGGTTGTGTTCGGCCCAGCCGGATTTATTGTTAGTGTATCCGGCATGACGGTCATCGTCATGTGCTGTGGCGCGCCCCCGTGATCCGTAGATCGATCTTGGTTGTCCTGCGTTGTTTTCCAATATGTCTCGCAGGTCCCGCGTGCTGCCCCGGGCCGTAGTGAACTGGCATGGGGGTGCGGGCTGTTATTCGGGCTGATATGTCGTTTTATCCCGACCACGAGGTGGTCGGTTAGCCATGTGGCGCTCGAGTCCATATTCCTCAGCTGCCACGACTTCTGTCCATCTGTCTGTGAGCAGGTCTTGATCAGCTTGGAGCTGCTGTTGCTTCTTTTTCAGGCTCCTCGCAGTGGCCATAAGCCGGCGCTTGAAGCGCTCCTGCTCCACGGGGTCCTCAGGTACGCCGAACTCGTCGTCGCCAAGGCTAATATCGTCTTCGGAGGGGGGGAATGTAGTTGTCCTCCTCCGGATATCCGTACGTCGCCTGTTCGTCTGGGCTGACCTGCCCATCTTCCTGTTCGGCCTGCTCGAAGGCAGGCTGGTCGGGGTTGTATTCAACTTCGGCACCATCCGGATTGTTTTTTTCTCGGGTGTCGGTATTGCTGTGGCAGGGCTTGGAACGGCGCTGACGACGCCCATGCTTTGGTTTCTTCCTTGAGGGGTTATCCTCTATTGCCTCATCGCCAGTGGTTTCTTTCGGAGTGTCCACCATATATATATATATATCATATCAAGAGGTGGATGTCCACCGCCCCATGGGTGGTGGTTCCTGTTCTTCTCCTACATCGTCGTCCACACCATCGATGTCTTCAGAGTCGAAGTCAAGCATGTCGGTCAAATCATCGACCGTGGCTATGAAGTGGGTGGTGGGTGGGCGGCGAATTCCCTCGTCGCCAGCTTCCCACTCGAGTCGTACATAGTTTGGCCAAGAGTCTCCTGACAAAGAGAGAGACTTTAACGAGTTTAGCATGTCGCCAAAGGGCGAGTGCTGGAAAACATCCGCAGCGGTGAACTCCATTACCGGAGCCCAACCAGATTTGGCGGGCTCGTGGGGCCGCGCGGACTGGAAACTACAGCCGAACACGAGTCCGGGGGTCCGGTGTCACAGGCTTCCTTGGGGGTGAAGTCTGTTCTCGGCTCTACCACCGATGGGTGTGTGGCCTTCGGGGCGGGGTCCATCCATCCGTCCTTGGGCGATGCAATCTGCCCCAGATTTAGGTCCGGGGCTCCCGCAAGGGCGATATCCCGAGCGTTGTCTGACAGCAGGTCTAAGCCGTGCTCATCGTGACTGTCTGGTGCTCCTGGCATAGGCCCGAATCCGTTGAAGATCAAGTCTCCGTGGATATCGGCCGTGTAGTTTAGGTTTCCGAAGCTGACCTGATGGCCAGGGGCGTAGCTGTCGATCTGCTCCAGATGGCCAAGCGAATTGGCCCGCAATGCGAAGCCACCGAACACGAAGATCTATCCTAGGAGAAAAGTCTCACCCTGGACCATGTTCTTGTTGATGATTGAAGGAGCCATCGAGCCTTACAGCAACGACACAGAGGAACTCTCAATTAAACCACCAATGTCGGTGTCAAAACTGGCGGATCTCGGGTAGGGGGTCCCGATCTGTGCGTTTAAGGCTAATGGTAATAGGAGGCAAGGGACACAATGTTTACCCAGGTTCGGGCCCTCTCGATGGAGGTAAAACCCTATTTCCTGCTTGATGATATTGATGATACGGGTGTTATAAGAGTTGATCTACCACGAGATCGTAGAGGCTAAACCCTAGAAGCTAGCCTATGATGATTATGAATATTGTGATCATCCTCAGGCGGACTAAACCCTCCGGTTTATATAGACACCGGACGGGGCTAGGGTTTATACACAGTCGGTTACAAAGAAGGAAATCTAATATTCGGATCACCAAGCTTGTCTTCCACGCAAAGGAGAGTCCCATCCGGACACGGGATGAAGTCTTGAGTCTTGTATCTTCACGGTCCAGCAGTCCAGCCAAAGTATATAGTCCCGCTGTCTGGATACCCCCTAATCCAGGACTCCCTCAGTGGGCCCTTGGTCAGTTAGTTGTTGGCTGGCTATGGGCTATGTAGTGTGTGCATGTGCTGAGCTGTATGGGGACGATATAACCCCAGCGTGTGATTCATGTACAGGTATCAGAAATGAAAGGAAACGTCTGAATCTCTCTCTCCGTTCTCTAAATTCTCTCTTGTTCTCTGAACTCTCTTGTTCTCTCTTCCTCGGCCCCTCTTCTCCTACCAATCCACCAAGAATCCTGTGAGATCCATCTCAGGGCCTCACAAATGGTATTCAGAGCCTAGATCGCTACCGTCTGCGCTCATAATCTCTCGATCGGGATGTAAAATTCCACCGCGAAGGGTGCGGAAATTTGTTTCAAAAAAATTCGCCCAAAATCCCAAGCGGGGTTAGCCTGATTTGGAGCGAGCCGCAACGGCTCCGTCGAAGCCACCGCTGCTGGCGGTGCAGACCAAGCTCGTCCTCACCTCCATGGGAGAAAACTCGGGGACCATCCAGGGGACGCTGACTGCCTGGCTTACTAATTTCGACTCCATGGATCTCCGTTTCACGAATTTGGGCAAACAGATCGAGTCGACGCAAGAGAGCATCCATGAAATTCGTCACCGGCAGGCCGAGATCCATGCTGTAGGAGGAGGATCTACGGTGACGGGGGGGCTCCATGGACGCAGGGACATCTTTCGCACCGCGTCCGTCTCTGTGACTCACCAATGACCTACCGCCGCTCCTGAAGGAGCCGAATGAGCAACCAACAGGTACGGGTTACATCACTACACCCGCTTCACCAGTGGAACCAGTGGCAGTGACCCGGGTGCACGAGTAAGCGCAGGTTCAGGAGCGTCGCCATGTGTTCGCCCCAGAACAGCTGCACGTTGCTACACCTCATCGGGATTCTGTATAGGAACGAGTACGGGAGTATGCAATCAAGCCGCCAAAGCATGATTTCCCAAGGTTTACCGGTGAGAACCCAAATCTATGGCTCGATCGTGCACTGACATATTTTGAGATGTACCAAGTACCACCGCATCAGTGGGTTGCTACAGCAACGCTTTATCTGGATGGACATGTTGCACTATGGCGGCAAACATTCAAATGGAGACGCCGATTGTGGCCATCGTATGATTTTTCTCAGCAGGTGACACAGGAATTTGGCCAAGGGGAGTTTTAATCTCACATGACTCACCTTCTACAGCTGAAACAACAGTGCACAGTTACTGAATACAAGTCTGCATTTGAGACTGCCATGTACCACTTGATAGCTCTGGATCCCACCCTGAACTCCAAGTTTTTCATCTCTCAATTTGTTTTGGGCTTGAAGGATGAAATCCGAGCTGCTGTACGGTTGCAAGCACCAACTAGCGTGACTCGAGCAGTCTGCCTGGCCAAGATCCAAGAAGAAGAATTAGAGTTACAGCAGTCTAAGCTGAGATTTCAGTGGCAGCCGCAACATTAGTCAGTTTCGGTCCCTATTCCATCTGTGCAATCAGGCCTGAAGAAATCATCAGATGATTTTGGTAAGAGTGTCAGCTGCGTGATTTCCATCGTGCCAACGGTTTAGGCTTTTGTTGTGGGCACGAGTACATCAAGGAATATCAGTGCAAGAAGCCATTGCAACTTTTGACAATCCAGATGGGCGAGCACGGGGAAATCTTAACAGAAGATGCAGTTCAGGCATTGGAAGTGCTATCTGAACCTACTACAGCTGAATGTTGTCGTATTTCATTGAATGCGGTCTCAGGTGCTGACAGTTGTGAAACTGTTCGTATCCGGGGATTAGTGGGAAACCAGGTCATGCTGGCTCTCATTGACTCGGGCAGTAGTCATACTTCTATCGATGAAAATTTTGCACATCGTGCGAAACTGCCTGTACTGCCAGTTGCTCCAGTTCTGGTTACAGTGGCCGATGGACAAAGTATGCAGTGTCATTCGCAAGTTCAGGAAGTGAAATGGTGGGCACAGGGGCATACTTTTGAGACACCAATGAGAGTTCTGCAATTGGGAGCCTATGATGTGGTTTCAGGTATGGATTGGCTCAAGTGCCATAGTCCTATGACCTGTGATTGGATAGGCAAATCTGTTCAATTTCTACATCAGCATGAGCAAATTACTTTGCAAGGAATTAAGACACCTGAAACTCCGGTGTTACAGAGGATCTTAGTATAACAATTGAATACTACTTTGGTTAGAAATGATATATGGGCAATGGCCATTGTGGATCCCACACAACAAAAGATTCTACCGACTACAAATAGCCAATCACCAGAATTGACTGCTCTCTTAACAGAATTCCAGGATGTGTGTGCGCAACCGTCTGGTCTACCTCCACATAGGGAATATGACCACGCTATTACGCTGGAAACTGGTCATAATCCACCAAATTCTCGGCCTTATCGTTACTCGTCGCAGCAGAAAGATGAAATCGAGCTGCAAGTTTTAGAAATGCTAGTTGCTGGAGTGGTACAAACAAGTATGAGCCCGTATGCACCACCTGTCCTGCTGGTCAAAAAGAGGGATGGTTCATGGCGTTTCTGTGTCGATTACCGCAAGCTTAATGCAATTACGATCAAAAATAAGTTTCCACTGCCAATCATGGACGAGCTATTGGATGGCTAGCAGGATCTCAATTCTTCACAAAACTGGATCTACATGCGGTTTATCACCAGATTCGAATGTGTTTAGAAGATGAAGATAAGACTGCATTCAAAACACATTCAGGTCATTTTCAATTCCGCATCATGCCTTTCGGTCTGACGAATGCACCGGCAACCTTTCAATGTCTGATGAACAAAATTTTTGCCAAGTATATCCGCAAGTTCATGATTGTTTTCTTAGATGATATTCTGGTATACAGCCACACTTGGGAAGAACATCTAGAGCACCTACGATTGGTTCTAGAAATTCTGCGTGAGAATATTCTATTTGCTAAGTTGCCCAAGTGCTCCTTTGCACAAACTAGCATCCAGTATTTGGGCCACACTATTTCCAGCTCAGGTGTGGCTACCGATCCAGAAAAGACTTAAGCTATGGAGAATTGGCCACTTCCTAACAATGCAACTGAGTTGAGAGGATTCTTGGGACTCACAGGGTACTACCGCAAGTTCATCAGAGATTATGGCACCATGGCTAAACCCCTTACACAGCTGCTGACCAAGAAAGGATTCTTGTGGACTAATCAAGCAACAACTGCATTTCAATCTCTAAAACAGGCTATGACAAGTGCCCCTGTTTTGGCTTTGCCTGACTCTAGCCAAACATTTACAGTGGAGACCGATGCCTCTGCCACAGGAATTGTTGCTATGTTGTCCCAAAACAATCATCCTATTGCATTCTTTAGTAGAGCTCTGGGTATAGCTAATCAGAAGTTGTTGGTCTATGAAAAGGAGTTCTTGGCAGTCATCATGTCAATTGATAAGTGGCGACCCTATCTACAGCGTGGTCCCTTCACCATTGTTATGGATCATCGCAGCTTGTGCCATTTACAAGAACAACAACTGATTACAGATTTGCAACGCAAAGCTATGGCTAAAATGGTGGGATTTCAGTTTCATTTCAAATATCGCAAGGGCGGTGAAAATCATGCCGCAGATGCTCTTTCACGAGTGGGCCGGTTATACACAATCACTACTATGTCTGTCTGTCAACCAACTTGGGTCCAGGAGGTTGTGAATTCTTACCAGACTGATACTCAAGCCCTGGAACTGATGGCTCAGTTGGTCGTGCATAGTCCTGATGAAAAAGGCTATTCACTTGACAACGGTCTGCTTCGTCACAATGGAAGGCTTTGGATTAGAAAACATTCGGCAATTAAAACTAAGCTCATTCATGCTTTGCACTCTAGTTCTGTAGGAGGGCATTCTGGTGTTCGAGCCACCTATCATTGACTCACCAAGTTGTTTTACTGGCAGGGTATGAAACGCCACATTGATGAATTTATCAAGCAATGTCAGGTGTGCCAACAAGCTAAACGCGAACGCACCTCACCTGTGGGTCTACTACAGCCACTGCATGTACCTTCTCGTCCGTGGAAATATATCACTATGGATTTTATTGATGGGCTTCCTAAGTCAGAAGGATTTGAGGTAATTCTGGTAGTGGTCGATCGCCTGATGAAATATGCTCATTTCTTCCCTCTAAAACATCCATACATAGCACACTCTGTTGCCACTATTTTCGTTGACAACATCGTCAGATTACATGGAGTGCCAGCGTCCATTGTTTTGGACAGAGATCGAGTGTTCACTAGCCACTTCTGGCGCAGGCTCTTCAAGGAAATTGGTACCAAACTATGTTATTCAACAGCGTATCATCCGCAAACGGACGGCCAATCCGAGAGGGTTAATCGGTGTTTGGAACAGTATCTTCGTTGTGCTGTTCATGACAGTCCCACCAAATGGAAGCGTTGGTTGTCTATGGCAGAATTTTGGTACAACTCATCAACCATACCTCACTTGGTTGCACGCCCTTTAAAGCCTTGTATGGAATCGAGCCAAATTTCGGCACAATGCCTATGGATACAGGCGAACTTCCCACTTCCCTGGCAGATTTGGCAGCAGGCCGGGAGGATTTCTTCACCATGCTCAAAGAACACTTAAGGCGAGCTCAGGAGCGGATCAAGGCTCAAGCAGACAAGCGCCGATAGGATCGACATTTTGTTGTGGGTGAAGCAGTGTTGTTGAAGTTGCAACCCTATGCACAGACTTCTCTGGTCAACTGTCCTTGTGCCAAATTGGCCCTTAAATTCTATGGACCCTTCAAGGTGACAGAGAAGATTGGCGCAGCAGCTTATCGCCTAGATCTTCCTCTAGACTGCTTAATTCATCCGGTGTTCCATGTTTCACAGTTTAAGCCCTTCACTGCTGACTATTCTCCAGTATTTGCTGAACTACCAGCACCACCTGACCTATCTACAATTTCTCTTCATCCTGAGGCGATCCTGGAGCGTCGTTTGGTTAAGAAAGGAAATGAAGCGACTTCACAGATCAGGGTCAAGTGGCAACGACTGGCAGAGGATCAAACTACCTGGGAAGATTAAAACGTTCTTCGAGCATGTTTTCCACTTAGTTCTCTTCGGGATGGGGCTTCGTCTTCACGTGGGGATAGTGTCACGCCCCCACCTTGACTGCGTCTGTGGTGGTGACGAACGGCGTGGAGCTAAGGGTGGGGCCCTTGGTCAGTCAGTTGTTGCCTGGCTATGGGTTGTGTAGTGTGTGCATGTGCTGAGCTGTATGGGGACGATATAACCCCAGCGTGTGAGTCATGTACAGGTATCGGAAATGAAAGGAAACGTCTGAATCTCTCTCTCCGTTCTCTGAACTCTCTCTTGTTCTCTGAACTCTCTTGTTCTCTCTTCCTCAGCCCATATTCTCCTACCAATCCACCAAGAATCTTGTGAGATCCATCTCAGGGGCCTCACAACTCACAAACGCATTAGTCCCTTAACCTATAAGTCTTCAACACACCAAAATCACTAAGGGGCACAAGATGCACTTACAGCCGGCAACGCGGAGGACACCAATATGTTGACCTTGACTATGGACTCTTTGGATGCTGACTCAAGAATGATCATGCAATCCCTCTGCTACCGATGTTGCATGGGCAGAAAAATCAGTTGGCAGCGGCGGACAATGAGGATGCGATGGAGGCGGAGGCAGAGGCTGTCTACGTGGCGGTGACGGCACCACCTTGATGGCGGAGCAGACAGCTGGGATTGTCAGTCCGACAAAGTAGAAAATTGCATCGACTACTTAATGATGTTCTTTTGAATTTGGGCATGTAAAACCTAAGCATGAAACCTCCCGCATTTGTGTCCGCGGACTAGTCCTCTCCTGTCTACGGACAGATGTGGGACAAAATTTGCGGGTCACAGTTGGATATGCCCTAAGGGTTAATGTTTCGTAGAGTACTCATCATAGTCCCCTAAACAACAATATGTCATCATGCTAAAGGCAATTCCCCATGTTTGCATTAATGTTCGTTTGGTGCAGATGGATCATAACCTATAATAGGTCACTTAACTATAGATACAGATGGATCTTGGTGTATAGTATTTGAAAGTATTGTCTATATAGTAATCGAGACTTTCATATGTTTGGCATGAGCATGGAATATTTCATTATGTACTTCTACACATGATTATGTCACTTACCGCACCTTTATGTATTGGAGAGATGCACTTGGTGAGCCCATGAACCCTAGTCTAGTTTTTAGAATGAGAAATACCTATCGGCAACATTGTCTATGATAATATTTTTGGTATTTTTAGCATATGTAGAATCTCTAATGCTAAAACATTCTCTGCCTAAATATGGTACTCAACAGTCTCTTAAAACGTTGCAAGATAATATTTATAATAAGAATGAACTTTATGCATGATACAAGCTAGAACGACTAGAGAAGAAAAATCTCATGAATCTGAATTTTTCAAGATAAGTGGGTTTGAAGAGGTTAAAATTAACTTTAGGAATTGTGGGTCGAATTTGATTATGACAATTATAATCTCTCAAATGTTACTAAAGCTATGGAAAATATGGCTTGGGAACCTATGTCTTTAGAGCAAAGAAATCACTTTACTAAATATATTGTTGAAGTTGTCTTACTTATTAGGGAAGAGAAATATAATAAAGAGGCTTTCATCCCTAGGAAGTTGGAAGATGGTTGTGAACCATCCATAAATATTAACATTAATAACTTTAATTGTAATACTCTATGTGATTTAGGTGCAAGTGTATCCATAATTTCTACAAAACTATATCACGCACTTGGATTAACATGCCTTAATAAATATGAAATTAATGTCTGCTATCCATGTTTCTAGTTGCCTTCTATCAGTGCATAAAGATATCTTCCTACATGGCATATTGCCTAAGCTACCTGATTACCTTATTGTACATGATCTTGGCCGATTCATCCCAAATATCTCTTTTATCATTATGGGGTTACGTCCATCGGTCTTGTTCCCTCTATAAACTTATCCTCTCCTAGATGATTCTCCTCCTGATGTCTTGCTGATATCCTTAAAGCGGGTGAGATCCTGCCTTATCTCTACATCGCTTATTTTCTTGATGAATTTCCAATTCAGGTAGCGGACCTCTAGTACTAGCTTTCTCGGTAGAGTAGCCTCCTTCCGCTACCTTCTAGCAATCCCATCGCATGAAGATGCTTGCCGTGAAGCCACTTACTTGGGGATCTTCATGATCCTTGCCAAAGAGGATATTGATGAATTCCTAGACTGGTAAGCCCCCGAGTCCTTGAGCATTGTTTCTCGGCTGGTAATCGTATCCTTCAATGTCTCGCTATCCAAAGAGGGTGGCATATTACTGGTCATATATCTTTCTAATCTCGTAACGTCCCCTCGGTCAGCGCCCGATGTTGAGAGACGCTTCGTCAATCCTAACATCGGTACTAGGGGGAGTACATGGAACTTGTAGTCGACGGGATGTCACTTCAAGAGACCTGAGGATGTTGGGCACATATCACATGAACACTAGATATGCCCAGGTTTATGCCCCAATGTGGGTAAAATCTCTACTTGCTACCTTACTCTTTTCCTATATATGTGGAGAATACGGAAGATTACAATGTGAAGAGAGGATCTTGGTGAGATAGAGTATCTCAATGATATTTTCGCCCGTCAAACATGAGGAGTTGGTGATGCGATCATTCTTTTTTTAGAGAAAAGGCCTAGGCCCAACTTTATAAATAAGGGTTTTTATCAGTTTTGCCATCGTCTGTATAATGCTACTCAATTTTGCCACTAAACATTTTCACTATTCAAAAATGCCACTGTTCCGTTAGACACAACCTCAAAAAGATCATTTTTCACCGTTACCATTTGGTCAATACACGTTGACTGAAGTTAGATGACGAAACTACCCCTATCCCATTTGTAAGAGACGCGTGAGAAAAAGAGAACAAAATATGGGAGGATGGGGGTTCGAACCCAAGACCACGAGGCACACAAGCGCGCGACCTAACCAACTGAACCATGCATACTTTTTGTTGTGTGAGGACATACAGTCCTTATATACCGATGTCTGATATGGAATAATATTCCAACACACCAACGTCTCATATATTTTCTTGTTGCTAGCTAATTGGACTTGGGTATGAAAGTTAGTATGGATAACACATCTGCATGAGCGGCTGGCGGGCTGGAAGAATGTCTGGTACTAGTAACATAAACAAATGTTGGAGACCGTCACGCCCAATTTTTTTTGACAATCACACACTAATGGAGAGAAACAACACATATGACAGCAGGATCATATGGTATTGTAAATTTCTCTGAAAATTTCAACATGGTGGCTGCCCATTTTTCTGAAAATGACACAAACACAAAGTGGTTCACAGACATAAATAAGGTTCAAAATATCAACTAGTTTGTTTTTCAGCACACACAAATCAAGTTCACAAACATAAATAAGGTTCAATAACATCCACTTGCTGGTCGAAATATAAAGGTACAAATTCTCAAACATGCATATGGTTGTAAAGAAGGATGTCCAGGTTCACAAGCATAAGGTCACGATCACACAAACTTCACATATGTAGCTTCTTTTTGCTTCTTGTGTTTTTAGCAGGACTGTCTGGTGGTTCCGCATTTGCAACTTGAATATGCATGGGAGACGAAATAAATCCACCTGCACGCCCTTCTATTGTGGCACAAACTTCATTTTGCATGTCCTTCCTTTTCCTAGTGTTCTTCTCTGTTTTCTTCACACTTGTTTTCTTCACACCTATTTTCTTCACACTTGTTTTCTTCACACTTTTCTTTGAGCTGTACAGAAGGTAGTCATGTTGCAAAAAAAATGAAAATGGATGTTGAAAATACATATAGAAAACCACATGTTCTTTTCGTGTTACCTATCAGAACTTGCAACCATTGATAGTTCAGGGATTGCAACCATTTATAGTGCAAGGTCACCTTCTCCTGCCACAAAAGGGGCTTCCCTAGCTTGGAGGTCAGCCTCATCTTCTCCAAATGCTGGGTCAACTGGATTTGGGCACAATCTAGCAATGTGCCTGAAGCCTCCGCATCGCTTGAACTTCCTTTTCCTAGCGCCCACGCCAGCACCTTCAGCACTAGATCTAATTCTAGTTTTCCTTGGTCGGCCTTTTGGCCTCCTCAACACTGGAGCATGTAGTTTGAAGCCAGGGTCAACAATGTCCCATTGTTGCTTGCCTACCATTGCAGGTATGTTGTCCGCATACGCAACCTTAAATTTTGCAACAGAGTAGAACTCATGTACATATGGTTCAATTTCTGATACCGGACCTCGTAGTGAAGTAATAAAGTACAGGGCATGGATACATGGCAAACCCTTGACCTGCCATTGCCTGCAGCTACATGTTTCCTTTGTGAGGTCAATAGGGTACCTCCATTCCCTATTCTCTTTGTCCACTGTAGTAATTTCTGCCTCAACATCACTGCGTCTAATTACCATCATCTTCAGCCCTGAAAAGAACACAAAACATTAATCATTGAATTTAGTTGTTATGAAATTAATCAATTGAAAGAATACAAGATATTTACCTTTGGATTTGGCATGCAGTGTCTTTATCACACTTGGTATTATGAGATGGCCAAGCCATTTTTCTAATGCAAAAGTAGAAAGTGCATTCTTGCAGTCCAACAAAGAGGGGAATACCAACCCTTCTTCAAATAATGGATTCTCCTTGTTATATACTACAATGGGTCTGTCCTCCTCCTCCTCTTCCTCTTCATCAACTAAACCCATGTCTCTATTCTCTTCTTCTTCTTCAGTGTCACTGGATTCATATGCTGGAGGATTATCTTCCTCTTCCATATCTGCCGAATCATCTTCTTTGGTCGACTTCTTGACTAAGTCTGGATACTACCGCTCATCATCATTATCCGAGAGAACACCATCATCGGGTATAGCATCGTTGGTTATGTCTCTATTAGCATCATCAACACTAGTAGACTGTGTGACTCCCTGTATATTGACTGTATGAACATCAACTGCCTGACTCCCTGTATGTTGACTCTCATTGTAACAAGGTTGTGTAGGTGGATTACAGCTAGGTGTGCTAGGAGTTTGGGATTTTTGAAGAACCTCAATTTGCATAGATATTTTCTTTGAATCTTGATGTTTTCCAAACATCAAAGCTGCATCATCATCACATACAACAGCAACCCATTTATTTTGCTCCCTGTCATAATACTTCAACTCAACGTAATCACGCCACCCCCATGGATAGCTATCACACAGCTTGCGCAGCAATGTTTTGTGGGTGATACTAGGTTCTATGAATAGAGGAAAATCAAAGCCGCCAATGTATCGCCTGAGACCATCGCTACTCTCACGGCTTGTTTACATCCTAACTGTCAGCATACAAGCAGTATCCGCGTCCATCCTGACCATCAGGAACACAAGTACCAAATTGTATGCGATTATCAGTAAGGCAAAGTCAGCTACTACAAATTCTATGTACAAATTTCGAACTCTACAAGTTATATTCAACTACACACGCACAATGAGAATTAGTATACTCACAATGCAGGAATTTCAGAGCCTATGTCATTTTGGGGCATCCTGTGGCCGATGCAACCCTCCGATTCGGTCCTGCTGTCCGTCGCCATTGTCGTGGAACAACTGCACTTCAAGACTCGGGAGGAGCTGCGGAGTCAGCCGGGAGAAGCACTGGAGCTGCCTGCCTCCAGTGGCGGTGCTGGGCGGGAGGAAGAGGCGAAGTTGCGATGGGTGGCGGCACTCGGCGGGAGGCTCCGCAGCTGCGGCGAGTGGGGCGCGCTGGAGCTGGGCGGGCAGCCTGGCGACCGGCGGTGCCAGGTGAGGAGTTTGGCAGGCGGCAGCGTGTTGGAAATATGCCTTAGAGGCAATAATAAAAGGATTATTATTATATTTCCTTGTTCATGATAATTGTCTTTTATTCATGCTATAACTGTATTATCCGGAAATCGTAATACACGTGTGAATACATAGACCATAATATGTCCCTAGTGAGCCTCTAGTTGACTAGCCCGTTGATCAACAGATAGTCATGGTTTCCTGACTATGGACATTGGATGTCATTGATAACGGGATCACATCATTAGGAGAATGATGTGATGGACAAGACCCAATCCTAAGCATAGCACAAGATCGTGTAGTTCGTTTGCTAGAGCTTTCTCAATGTCAAGTATCTTTTCCTTAGACCATGAGATCGTGTAACTCCCGGATACTGTAGGAGTGCTTTGGGTGTACCAAACGTCACAACGTAACTGGGTGACTATAAAGGTATACTACGGGTATCTCCAAAAGTATCTGTTGGGTTGAGACGGATCGAGACTGGGATTTGTCACTCCGTATGACGGAGAGGTATCTCTAGGCCCACTCAGTAATGCATCATCATAATGAGCTCAAAGTGACCAAGTGTCTGGTCACGGGATCATGCATTATGGTACGAGTAAAGTGACTTGCCGGTAACGAGATTGAACAAGGTATTGAGATACCGACGATCGAATCTCGGGCAAGTAACATATCGATTAACAAAGGGAATTGTATACGGGGTTGCTTGAATCCTCGACATCGTGGTTCATCCGATGATATCATCGAGGAGCATGTGGGAGCCAACAAGGATATCTAGATCCCGCTGTTGGTTATTGACCGGAGAGCCGTCTCGATCATGTCTACGTGTCTCCTGAACCCGTAGGGTCTACACACTTAAGGTTCGGTCACGCTAGGGTTGTAGAGATATTAGTATGCAGCAAACCAAAAGTTGTTCGTAGTCCCGGATGAGATCCCGGACATCACGAGGAGTTCCAGAATGGTCCAGAGGTAAATAATTATATATGGGAAGTTGAGTTTCGGCCATCGGGAAAGTTTCGGGGGTTACCGGTATTGTACCGGGACCACCGGAAGGGTCCCGGGGGTCCACCGGGTGGGGACACCCATCCCAGAGGGCCCCATGGGCTAAAGTGGGAGGGGAACCAGCCCCTGGTGGGCTGGTGCGCCCCCCTTGGGCCCCCCTGTGCCTAGGGTTGGGAACCCTAGGGGAGGGGGTGCCTCCACTTGCCTTGGGGGGCAAGGCACCCCCCTTGGCCGCCGCCCCCCTTGGAGATTCAATCTCCTAGGGCCGGCGCCCCCCAAGGGTCCCTATATAAAGAGGGGGAGAGGAAGGGCAGCCGCATCCTTGCACTTGGCGCCTCCCTTCCCCCTTGCTACACCTCTCCCTCCCGCAGACGCTTGGCGAAGCCCTGCCAGGATCCTTGCTGCATCCACCACCACGCCGTCGTGCTGCTGGATCTACATCAACCTCTCCTCCCCCCTTGTTGGATCAAGCAGGAGGAGATGTCACGCTGACCGTACGTGTGTTGAACGCGGAGGTGCCGTCCGTTCGGCGCTAGGATCTCCGGTGATTTGGATCACGACGAGTACGACTCCCTCAACCCCGTTCTCTTGAATGCTTCCGCTCGATCTACAAGGGTATGTAGATGCACTCCTCTCTCTTGTTGCTAGATGAACTCATAGATTGATCTTGGTGAAACCGTAGAATTTTTTTATTTTCTGCAACGTTCCCCAACACGGCGGTGATTAGGGATATTGGTTCTGGCTGGGGAAACTGCCACGAACAGATCGGGTCAAGGATTAGATAAGGTTCTGTTTAGTTAGGTTCAGACATCGGTATATAAGGACTGTATCTCCTGGCAAAACAAAAAGTATGCATGGTTCAGTTGGTTAGCTCGCGCGCTTGTGTACCCCGTGGTCTTGGGTTCAAACCCCCATCCTCCCATATTTTGTTCTCTTTTTCTCATGCGCCTCTTACAAATGGGATAGGGGTAGTTTCGTCATCTAACTTCAGTCAACGTGTATTGACCAAACGGTAACGGTGAAAAATGGTTTTTGAGATTGTGACTAATGGAACAGTGGCATTTTTGAGTAGTGAAAATGTTTAGTGGCAAAACTGAGTAGCGTTATACAGACGATGGCAAAACTGATAAAAACCCTATAAATAAAGCCACAAGGCAGAGTCATAAGCCCAAACACCAAACACCAACCGGGCTAAGCACCCATAATCCACAGAAACAGAAACTAGGTAGCAGGCACACGAAAGTATTAGGGGTACATGGCATCCTGCCAAACATGGCACGCAGGCCGGAGAGAGAGCGAAACCACCACCATGAGGAACGACGAAACAACACCAACAAAGGTTAGACACCATGAGCTTGCCTGGAGAGAGAGGACGCCAAGGCCCGAATTTTAGAGATTAGCAGGTCCAGTGCTCCCCGATCGTCCTCCTTATTCAATGATCTCCACTGCTGCAAGAATATACATGATTTGAAAAGAACATCAGTAGGCTTCTAAGGAAAAATATGATCAATAGTAAATTTGTTCCTAATCGTCCAAAGAGACCAGCAAATCGCGCCCAATCCAACCCAGAAAACCCTCTTATTGACCCCAACTAGCATGTTGGCGAGGTTTCTCAGCTCAGGAAAGGAGGAGGGATTCCAAGTAACCTGAAGCCACGATCGGACGCAGCTCCACACTAACTTAGCCAATACACAGTGAAAAAAGATATGACCCGTGTTTTCCACAGCACCGCAAAGAGCACAGAACTTCGAGCCCGGCCTGTTACGCTTACGAATTTGGTCAGCTGCGGGGAGCCGACCTCTGAAGGCTTGCCAGAGGAAGATTTTGATCTTAGGAGGAACTTTGGATCTCCAAATGCCAGAAAACCTATTGGAAGGGACACCTCCAATGAGCCTCGCGTACAACGACTTAACAAAAAACCGACCAGAGGCAGAATGAGGCCAGACAACAGAATCCGGCGTCTCCGAGAGCGGGGGAAGAAGGCAGAGAGGCTTTGCCAGTCTTCCAACTCTTCAGGAGATAAGAAACGGCGAAAGGCCAAGTCCCAATTATTAGCTGCCACCTCCGTGATGGAGATATCAGGGTTAGGACAATATGAAAACAACACCGGGAAACTCCGAGCCAGAGGAGTTTCACCACACCACCAATCGCGCCAAAAACGAACCGAGGTACCATTACCCACAATAAACTTCACATGATCCAGGAACATAGGCCTTACTTTAATAAGGTCCTTCCAAAACTGAGATCCACGCCATGCACCGGCAAACATTGGGCTAGAGTGAGGAAAGTATTAAGCCTTAAGAATGGAATACCAAAGAGAACCGGCCCCACTGGTCATGATTTTCCACCACCACTTAATTAACAGACATTTGTTCATAACCAACGTGTTAATAATGCCTAACCCCCCAAGGTTTTTAGGCCTACACATGAGCTTCCATTTGACTAGCCTATACTTCCATTTATTATCAGCAGTGTTCCAATAGAAAGCACCCTGTGCTTGTCAAAACCAGCATGGATGCCAGCCAAAATGAGATAACAGCCCATAAGGAACATAGGAAGGGAGGAGAGGCAAGCATTAATGAGAGCAACTTTGCCAGTGTTGGTATCATATCTACCTCGCCAGGGAAGAACCCTGTTTCCCACCTTAGAGACAACCGGAGCAAAGTCCTTAGCATGAAGCACCACATGAGAAATAGGGAGACCCAGGTATTTGAAGGGGAATGAGCCCAAGGAGCAGTTAAGCAACCTGGCCACTCTCAAGGCCTCCGCATCATCAACACCAGTAACCAGGACCTCACTTTTGGAGAAGTTGGTTTTCAGGCCCGAGACGGCCTCAAATAATAACAGGATGAACTTAAGGTGGGCAATGCAGGCATCATTCAGTTCAACCATTATGATGGTATCATCAATGTATTGCAGGTGAGTAATTCCATCAGGGACTAAGTGAGAAGCCACAGGCAAGATATGACCATGCTGAGCCGCCCGAAGAAGGATGCGAGAGAAGGCATCGGACACAAAATTGAACAGAACAGGGGAAGCAGGGTCCCCTTGATGCAAGCCTCTGCCATTAACAAAGAAATTACTAATATTCCCATTCACAGAGACTGCAGTGTGGCCGCCCGAGACCAACTGCATGATACGGTGCACATAAGCCCCATCTAATCCTTTCGCAAGCAGGACCTGCCTGAGGAAAGGCCAACTAACCGAGTCATAGGCTTTCTCAAAATCAAGTTTTAAAATGACCGCTTTGGCGTTACGCAACCGCAAATCGTGAATAATTTCATGAAGACATAGGACCCCATCTAAAATGTAGCGCCCTTTGATGAAAGCAGACTGATAGGGACTGATGACTCTATGAGCAATAGGGTACAGTCGATTAGCATATCCTTTAGTAGGGAACTTGGCAAAGTTATTAATCAGAGCAATAGGCCTAAACTGTGAGATCAATTCGGCACCTTTAACTTTAGGGATCAAGGAAATCACCGCATAATTAAGGCGAGAAATATCAATAATACCTAGACAAAACCCCTGAATAACATTACAAACCAGCTGCCTCAACTGAGGCTAGAACTTCCGAAAGAAAGGGATCAAGAAGCCATCCGGCCCAGAAGCAGCATTGGGTTAGCAGAGTTCACCACATCCCAGATCTCCTTATCAGAGAGGGGGATCATCAGCGCAACATTCTCCTCGGCCGAAATCTTCGAACTATGATCCCAAAGGGTAGGAGAGATGCAGAATCCCGAAGGAGGTTTGGCCCCCAACAGCGAGGAGAAGAAATCAACCACGTGCGAGAGGATTACAGACTGGTCAGAAGATCTAGCCCCATTAATGATCAGGCTGTTAATACCACAGCGCCTCTGCCTACCGTTAGCAATGGCAAAGAAATAAGTCGTGGGAGAATCCCCTTTCAAAGTCCAATTAAGCGTACCCCGCCGACGCCAGTATAATTCAGCCTGATGATGTAACTGCATCAAGGATGACTCAAGATTATAACGCAGAGACCACCCCTCATCAGAGAGCCCAAAGGAATCAGCCGCAAGGTCCAGAGACAAGATTTGAGCTTCTAGTAGGTCTTTCAAGCGACGCTCCTCAGCAGCGTGGTTATGGGACCAACCTCTAAGAAATTTGCGCAAATTGTAGGAGCAAGAGTGCCAATCATCTAGAGGACCAAAGGAGCGAGCGTTGGAGGAGAGGAGGAGGGTAATCTTCGAGGCCAGCATATCAAAAAAGCCTTCGGCCAGCAGCCAGGAAGCGTCAAATTGGAACCGAGCAGGGGGTCTATAATGATGCATCCCATCATCCAAAAGAAGAGGAGTATGGTCAGATCCAACTATACTTTTTGCGACGAGGGAGGCCCGGGGAAATAATGAGTCCCACCTAGGACAAATGAAAACTCTATCAAGAACCGATCTGATCGGGTTGGCCTGATGGTTAGACCAAGTGAAACGGGCTCCAACCCTAGGGAGCTCACGGATGGCATTGGAGCTAATAAAGTCATTAAATGCATTAGCCAGAGGCCAAGAGAAATTATCATTACTTTTATCAGAGGGAGAACGAAGGAGGTGGAAATCCCCACCGATAACCATTGGTAAATTGCAAGCCTCAATCTTATCAGACAACTTGTTCAGAAATAAGGAAGACAACGAGTGATTTGACAGCCCATACACTACAATGAACTCCCACAATAAATTAAGGGCTTTGTGACACACAACTATGCTGGCCCAGAAGATACCATGATCAAAGGCCACGCAATCAAAAACATCTTTTTTTGAGCCAATGAGGATCCCCCCCCCGAATGCCCCGACGCAGGTAAGACATGCCAATCAAATCTATCCATGCCCGCAATAGACGACAGTTCATTAGGGAAGAAAGACTCTTTAAAGGTTTCAACCATCCCCACCAAATCGATATTATTCGCACGCACCAAGTCCTTAATTTTGTCACGGCGCCCCCTAGCGCCGAAACCTCTAATATTCCAAAAGAGGGCTTTCATTTATAAGACAAATTTTTAATGCGGAGGCTCGACCTGCTAGGAACCGCGCATGGTTTAGATCATTTAGCAAGGCCCTTTCTGGAGGTGCTAGGTTGGGGTTGGCCACTACCAACCTCCACACCCGCACCCTGAACCCGGGATCCTACAGAAACAGCAGCCGAAGAGGCAACTACCTCTTTAGCTTTAGCAATGGCCGCCTGGGCCACCTCATTAGCCCGAATAGTAGAAAGAAGAGAGACCGGAGAGCCAACCTCAGTATCTACGGACACTCCCACATCAGCCATGATACTTAACAAGAGATCATCAAAAAGAGACGGTAAAACTAGCCGGGTCAGGGAAGAAGAAGGGATCGAGCCAAGATGGTTACCTGAAGGGGGAAGATCCTTAGCAGCAGCCCGCCTCTCCGCCCGCTCCATGATGGACCCACCCGCATCAGCGACCCGCCTACCCTTGCGAGCCGTGGACGCGGGCGACCGAATCGCAGGAGAATGAGCCACGGGAGAAGCCGGGACGGGGCCGGAGCGAGACATCGAGCCGAGGTCCTTGTCTAGGCGACGACAAACACCAGTCATGGATTGTTTGGAACCTGAGGAATTCCTGCTCTTGGCCATGAACTTGCGCATAGAAGACTTCTTCTTTCTCTTCGACTGGGCTCCCACCTCATCACGACCAGGGGAAACCGGCAAATCCTCAATCCCTGAGCGAGTAGGGGAGATAGGGCGAACCGTAAGGTTGGAGCAAGCACCGGAAATGGGGGTAGCCGAAATCGGCTGGTTCTTCAGAAGCACATCATCAGCAGCCGGCACCAGGGGATCAGCCGCGGGGATCACCGCCGGCTCACGAGGAGCCGAGCCAGCAGGAGCCTGGGAATGAAACAGCTCCCACTCCGACTCAGCCAGCCCATCCCACTCAGATTGGGTGAAGCGCGGATTGGAGCCATCACTTTGGTTTTGAGCACCCACAGAGCCATCTTCATCCTTGTCATTCTTGTCGGAAGGGTTGGATGGCGGAGGAGGAGGAGGTGGGGGTTGGAAAGCAGCCGCCCCCTCCACCCGAACACGGAGTTTGACACCACTGGGAGACGGGAAAACATCAATAGCTCCATGAACACAAAGCAGATCCACGCACCAAATCTTAATCCTAGCAGGACCAACCTTATCCAAAGACTCCAGATCCACCTCCACAGGCTTCCCAATCAAAACACCAAACACCATGAGAAAAGCAGAAGAACGCAGCCCCGCAGGCAAATCGTCCACCAGCACCCAAACCTGAGAAAGAGGACCAACCGCCTTTCCACTGCAAGAGGTCGGCTTCACAGACACCACCAGTTGGTTGAGGGGAAGGGTAAAGCTAGTACATGAAGCAATCATCCGAAGGCAGTCCTTGGAAGGGAACACAACAGAGAATTCATAGTCCGAAATCTGGTTAACCTGCCAAACCCATCCCTCAACATCCCAGATCCGAAGCCCTTCAAGCAGAGTTTGAGACGAGATCTTTTGATCCTTCACAGACACAATGGCAGCATTAGAGAGGGAGGGAGCCGCCGTCAGGACATGAAGATCACTATCCAAAGCAAAGAAAGCGCATCCAGGAAGCCCCAAACCAAACTGGATGACCGAAGGAGGTTTCTGGCAGTTGACAGTGAGGTTCCCATCCGAGCGGCAAATCAGGCAGAACGAGGGGTTGGTGCATCTGGACTGAAAGTGCCCGGGCCTGTGGCAGGCGAAGCAGGTGAGTGCAGACGGGTTGCTCGGGGTAGAAGAGGTGGGACGGATCTGTGAAAGGGAGGAGGGAGGGGGCAGGAGCCCATCCCCCACCCCCGACGAGGAGAAGGCACCAGGGAAAGGGCCGACAGGGCGCCGCGCCGGCCCCGCAAAGGACCGCGGCGGAGGACGAGGCCGCGCACCCGCACCAGCCGGGCAGGGGGGAGGGGGATCCGAGCCAGAGCAGATGCACCACGCCCTGAGCCAGGGGCAGGCGGAGAGCCCGAGGAAGACGAGATCCCCCCACCCGCCGCCGCCGCCTCCCAAGGGTCCATCGCTGGAGAGAGGGAGGCCCCAGATCTGGATCCTTGCGGACCAGAACCAGGCCCACGCTCCCGCTCCGAGCGCTAAAGCCACTCCGGACCAGCCGCCCACGCCGCGCGGTCGCGAGCCACCTGCTCACGAGCCGCCTGCTTTGCCTCCAGCTTGGAGCGAAGCGAAGCCTCAAGGTCCAGATCCGCCGCAGAACCCGGGGAATCCTCCCGCCGGCGCTTACTACCTGAAACCGCATCACAAGACGAGGCCCGCAACTTATCCATGGTGAGCACCGCAGCAAAGGAGAGGAGAAGTGGAGGGAGAGGCCTAGATCTGACGAGGCGACGAATGGGGAGACGGTAACGACGTAAATCAGCGATGGAAGCCGGAAGCCCTAACAGGGGGATGGAGGAGCTGCAGGGGATCCATAAATACCCAGACCGAGCCGTGCCACCTTGGGCCAAACGGCCCTGGGAAGAGGGGGGGCAAATTAGAAGGAGGCCGCACTGGGTCCACAAAAAGGAGAGGGGGGAAATCGTCAACTAACGCCAGAGGGGGGAGAGGGCTGACAGGCCAAAACAATATCGCGAGGCCCAACTGGCCCAACAGCCGAACCGGCCCGCAACCCACTGGTCAACGGGGAGGAGACCAGATCTAGGGCAAGCGGAGCCAGCTCCACGACCCGCCCCGACGACGCCGCCGACGGCGGCGGGGAAGCCGAGCCAGATGTAGAGGGGAGGGGGGAGAAGGAGCGCACCACACCCGTAGCGGCACCCAAAATCTCAGGAACAGACGAGAAGCAGGGGACCTTACCAGATTTGCGCCGGCGACGAGGGGAAACCCTAACTCAGCCATCACCAGACGACAGCGAAGCCAACGGCCGACCCCTGGGAGCGAACTTGCGGGGGCGAGGCGCAGCGACAGGGGACGAAGCCTGCACCGGGCGCAGCGGCGAGGGCCAGGGAGAAGGAGCCTCGTCCGATGAGTCATCCTCATCGGGAGCGAGAGCCCAGAAACGGGAGCCCAGCAGGGATGGAGAAGGCACCGGAGCGCAACCCACAGC
>NC_041383.1:647027974-647043240 GCF_002162155.2 Triticum dicoccoides | reverse complement strand
ACGTGGGGGGAAGGGGAGAATCGGGGCCCAGGCCATCACCGGAGCAGCCAAGGGCGGCGGCGGAGGAGCAAGGAAGGGGGAGAAGCTGCCCGGGGAGAGGAGGAGCGAGGGGAAAGGAGAGCCATGTTATCCCATGCTGTGGGGCTCTTAATCACGGAATAGGATGAGGGGCGCGTGAGGAAGCCCATGTCTACCAAGCCACTCGGCAGTCCAGCATTGATCGTATGCGATCATTCTTTATTAGTGGTTTTTTTCTTTGCGAATATTAGGTACTAGTGTGTTGCCGAGCTAGATCCCATCTAGGTGAGACGGTGGGACATGCGAACCGAGTGCCTATCTTTGAGTTATGTATAAAATAGGCGTTCAAAAAAAGAAGGCAAAAAATTCAAAATAACTCCGAATAAATACTAGACTGTCTCAGAAAAATGTTTCAATTTTTGTATTCATGTTTCTCAAAGGAAAATTTTCTTTCGTGTTTGTTGTCTCGGAGCGCACGGCCCAGGGTAGCAGTACCAGGCACTGCCCAGCGTACACCTGTCCATGGCCCACCCGTCAGTGAGACAGCACTTCCCGTAATAATCTCTACCTACTAATAAAGCACCGATCGTTTCTGGTCGTACGTCGTCGGCGATTTTTTAGAAAAGTCCTTGTGCTTTTTCAAAATTGAACCTGCAGTCCTTTCTTTAGTGGATTCTAAGAAAACTTTCTCTTTTACAAAAATAACCTTGGAAACCCAGCCCGAACTGGACCTCTCCGCCTCCCGCAGCTTCCTCCTGCCCGAGCTCCCCTCGCGCCCGAAGCCACCTCGCCGGCGACCCCACACCTCCGCCGCGCCCCGCCGTCGGAGCTTCGGCCACTCGGCCACCTCGCCCCTCTCCTCCTTCCTCTCGATCTCATCTCACCTCTGTCTCTCTTTCTCGCTGAGCAGGGATCTCCAGGAGGGCCATGGCGCCATCGGCCCTCAATCTCACCAGATCCGACCGCCTCCATGCCAAATCCGTCATAAATGGATCCATCCCGGCCAGATCCGCCCGGATCCGACCGGGCCCCGCCATCCTCGCCACTGGAGCGCCGCCCGCCGCCCGTAGGCAACCTTGGCTCGCCGTCGTCAGGATCTGGGCAACACGGGCTCGCAGCCTCGGGCGTCGGATCCATCGATCCCGAACCTCGCCATTGCAGGATACGAGAAGGAGATAATCAATTTTGTGTACGCCTACTTATGGAGAACATAGAATAGAGATTTTTGGCCCAATCTCCGCCGCCTCGCTGACTCCACCTCGCCTCGGGTCACCTCCCACTGCCATTGGGCTTCCTTCGCCCAATCGACAACCTCTGTAGCTACAACACCCAGCGCGGTGTCTTCTGTTGCGGACCAGGTGGAGATGTGAGCTCGCCAAGGAAAGATCAGGGGAGGGAGGGCTACCGCGCGCATCCATACCAGATCAGGCAGTCGGCGTGCGTATCCGTGCCTGATGCGGGCGCCAAGGTCGAGGCTGGATGGAGGAGAATGCAGTGGTTGCTTGGCTGTGGAGGGGAAGGGAGTATGGGCTGTTGTCGTTGTGGAGTAATAGGAGGTCGAATCATGAGAAGACGAAGGTATACGGAGCACGGGACGGCAGCTTCATCGTCTTGTGTTGGTGCGGCTGGAGCTCATGTGGCTGTCATAGCTGGGAGTGGAGCATGACCGGGCGTTGGTAGGAGGGAGCTGAGAAAGAGTAGGAGGAGAGCTGCGTGTTGAGGTAGCAGAAGGAGGAAGATGGAGGCGTAGTAGCACTGAGTGGTGTGGGCTTGTGGAGGAATAGTGATGTGTGGACAAGAGAAGGGGCATCTACTGGGCGGTGAGATGATGAATTCTGGGAATCGGTGCTGCCCCTACTGGTTTTTTTTAACGAGCTGCTACTACTAGACGTTGTGCTGTATTACTAGAAGCAGCTAGATGTTGCTCTACGAGCTAGCATTATAAAAGAATTTCCCCACACAAAAAATACAAATAATTTGTGCCGATGAGCTCCGATAATGATTTCTTGACTGTTGTTTGTCGTCATGTAGTAGTTTATTGGGCATGCCGACCGTGTGTCACAAATAAATTATCATTATATAATAG
The DNA here is from genome assembly GCF_002162155.2 of Triticum dicoccoides. Taxonomy (NCBI): domain Eukaryota; kingdom Viridiplantae; phylum Streptophyta; class Magnoliopsida; order Poales; family Poaceae; genus Triticum; species Triticum dicoccoides. The sequence goes on along the minus strand of NC_041383.1, from coordinate 647,041,136 downwards.
TAATTTGTTGGCCATGCAGACCGTATATCACAAATAAATTATCATTATATAATAGTAATTAAAATATATGTGACTGAAATATTAGAAAAAATATTTATTACTTAATGGAGAAGAAATTTTGCCCTCACCAGGATAAAATGAAAGTGCAGAGCTAAAATAGGTCATGACGAACGTTGTTAGGGTACGTCCAAATTTCATGGTCCAAAGTGTAACCTTATTTCTAAGGATTACAAAAATTGAATTAAAAAAAGTGTTGCATAATGGCACGTGGAGAATGTTGTATTTTATTTTGGGGAATTATTTTTATTTTGTTAGTCAAGATTTTGCCAATTTTCATTATGCCACTCTAGATTTAGACCACTTTTGCTACTCTTAGTTTTTGACAATTATCACAATTGTCATTTCCGTGGCAAAAACAAAATTTTCTGAGTGGCAATTATGATAATTAGGAATCGCAATTGTGATAATCGTCAAAAGTTAAGAGTGGCAAAAATAAAATAAATTATTTTGCTTTTGCAACAGAATGACAATTGTGATAATTGTCAAAAAATAAGAGTGAAAAAAGTGAAATGTCAAAATCTAGAGTGGCATACATTTTTTTGGCAAAATTTAAAGTGGCAAAAACAAAAATGTTCCTTTTATTTTTCACCCGGTGCAACGCACGGGCATTTTTACTAGTAATAATAAAAGAAAAAGAAGACCATAGACCCGCAGGAGTGGAGGCAATCAAAACCGTTGATTTGAAATAAAGCAGCGGTACTGAGTAGATCGGCGCCGTCCGCTCCGTGGCCGCTCCGCTATTTATACGCCCCCAACCCCTCCCCTCCAGAGCACACCACCACAAGCTAGCAGCTTCCTTCTTCCCACCCAAAACCAACCACTCTCTTTTTTGCTTTTGGTAGACGTACGCGACCCGAGTGCTGCTATTTCGTTTCGTTTTGATTCTCTGGTTCTGCTGTTTTGATGTCTCTCTTGCGATGGTTTGGTTTTCTTGAACTGAATGTTCTCCGTGATTCTTGATGCGCCGGTGATGGCAAGAGCTCGGTGAGCAAGAGCGCTGCCTGCATGCGTGCCGGATGTATCAGGCCGGCCGCAGATCGTAGCTCGACTGCCTGAGGCAGGTTTTCGTTGTTCTTCCCCGTCAGGAGCTTTGTGTGGCTGATCGTTGAGCACTTGGTGCAACATCTTCCGGCTTTTTCAGTCACACTTATTCTTCTTGTTTTCCTCTTCTTGTGGTGCTCTTGCGTTTCAACTTTCTTTTACCGGCAAGACGACATACGGGCGTGGAGACGAGGTTCAAGAACCGGTTCGTCTACTCGTCCGAGCGGAGCGGGTCATGTTCCAGATCTGTGTGCTGTTCAAAACCCTGCACGCCCCATCGTTTGCTCTGTGTTTTTCTTGAGTTTTTCTCCGTCCGGAGTGCTGCGCACATCCGCGGCTTCTTTTTTCCGTTTCTTCTCGTTCGGAATGGTCTCCCCCATGATTCGCGCTTCTTGCGACCATACATACATAAGCCGATGATGATGCATAGATATGCAGATGTGCTCCGCACAAGTGACCGCAATCAATTTCCCAATCTGAGGCGCCGTACGTCGTTGCTCAACATGTTCGTTTCTTTGCGAGAGGACTTTCCCCCATGATTCGTGTTTCTGGCGACCATACATACGATACGACACGCCGGTGAGGATGCATATATCTGCAGATGTGCTACGCACAGTGATAGCAGTTAATTAATTTCTTCATCTGAGGCGCCGTCGTTTCGCAACCTGTTGGTGTTCGTTTGATGATGATGCATACAACCAGTGGATTTCTTTCTTTCTTGGTCGAGATGCCAAGACCTTCTTTTCTCCTCCGTGCTCCATGATGCTCTGATCGCCTGGTCCGGTCGCACAACAGCTGAGAGAGAGGCAGGCTTCTTTGTAATTTTGTCTGGACGTTGGCATCGGGGTCAGAGAAGATCAACCTGACATGCGCTCTGCCCATGATTTATTCTCTTTTTTCTGCCTTTTTCCCTTGCCATTGGAAGTTGTTGGTCTTGGGGTTTTTTCTTTTACACGTACGGGTGCCAAGATCAATGCAAGCAGTTGTACATGCCACCATGCATGCAGTCTTCCCTGCCCTGGCATGCTTTTGCTTTTTCGTTGGCCTTTTTCTTGGACGATCTCTTGTTACCTCAGTGATGCAAATTAGCTGTGACAGATAGACCTGATGCTCTGACCTTGATTCGCGGCGCGGCGAGATTAATTTCACAACAGCTGAGAGGCTTTTACTGCTGAAGATTCTTCGTCTACCTTTGCTAAGATGTCCGGGTGGCAAGAAATGGTCTTCTGGACTGGACGTACCAGAAACATTCTTTCAGCTGTCTTTTACTTCTCTGAGGGCGTTTCCAGAATTCTCTTCTCTCATGAAGGATTATTTGTTTTTTCTTTTGCCAATGATGCATAAATACATGAATAAGTAAAATATCCGACTCACCCTATGCGGAAAACTTTTAACATCGCTGAGGCATTCACAAATTGAATTTTCATTATTTCTTTTGCCAAGAAATCCTCTGGACGTAGTACCAGGGACATTGTTTCAGTATTTTAGTTCTATGTGTTTATTTCATCCCGTTTCCAGAATTCGCTCCTCTCACGTACCATTATTTTCGTCCTGCCTATGATGCACAAAAACATGAATAAGTAAAATACTCTGACTCACCCCATGCGGAGAACTTTTAACATCGCTGAGGCATTCACTAGTTTAATTTGCAGCCTTGTGTTTTTCTTCTTGGCGGTTGATGTATTTTGCTTATGAACGCACTGGTGTGCCGCGTGGAAGATAGCCATACCGCTGAGGCCATTTAAGCATCTGACATTCAACTAGTAGGAGCATCAATTTGATCAAAAAAAATCCAGGGGCTGATGATGTGAGGCTTCACCGCTTCATTACATCTTCTACCCGATGATGCTTTGATCGCTCGTCCGGGGATTTTGTCTGGACGTTGGCATTGGGCGAAGATCAAGCTGGGCTGCGCTCTGTCCATGGCCATGCTTTTACTCTCTTTCTTTTTCTGCCCCTCCTGCAGCCAGTGTTCCTTTCTTTTCCCTTGCCCTGCTTCTTCGTGTTCGGTCTTTGGTCGGTAGGGCTCTGTCCTCTTTTTCGTTTGCTTTTTTATTGGACGATCTCATCTTACCTCATTGATGTCAGGGTGGCAGCCTTGAAGCCTGCCTGCCTGCTGCCTTACGCGCCAAGAAAATGAGCACGCACCAGAAACGTCCATCTACAGTTTCTTTTACTCATCTGTTTTTCTCTCTCCCATTCGATTTGGTTTCCTTTGACCGTGCCAATGATGCTTAAATACATGAATAAGTAAAATACTCCGACTCACACCTTGCGGAAATCTTTTTATATAACTGAGGCATTCAGTAAATTAATTTGAACCCTTGAGTTTTTCTTCTTCTGTATGCACTTTCTATCCAGTTTTCCCAATCTGAGGTGCAGGACGGACCGTCGTTTCCAACGGTTTCGTTCCCATTTTTCGCTTATATGTGCCGATGATGTGATCATGTAGTCTGAACCAGTGGGGGATATTCTTCTCTCCGCCGGCACAATTTCACTCTCTCTGTTCAACCGTGCTCGACGATGATATGCTCTGAGAGGTAGGCTGCTTCTTTCTTTTTTGTCAGGACGTTGGCATTGGGATCAGATAAGATCAACCTACTGCAGTGAGGCTGCGTTCTGTCCATGCTTTATTCGCTTTTTCTGCCCCTCTTTCAGCCAGGGCAGGGGCTATCTGCCTTTCCCTTGCCCTACTCCTCTGTTTTTCCCTCTCCCATTGCATTTAATCTCCTTTAACCGTGCCAATGATGCTTAAATACATGATAAGTAAAATACTCCGACTTACCCCATGCGGAAAACTTTTTATATAACTGAGGCATTCAGCAAATTAATTTGAACCCTTGAGTTTTTCTTCTTCTGAATGTACTTTCTATCCAGCTTTCTTCACTTCTTTTTTACCAAAAAGAGGCTACTGAGTGCTGACTGGATAGATCAAATTAATTAACGTCTATGATGAAGTGTCCTTAGCGGGTTGATGCTAGCTAGTATGTGAAAATCCAATGACATTTCTGAGACATCTTAGATTGCTTTCATGAATTATCTTTTGTTATCTTGTCCGTTGATGTATTTTGTTCTGTATCGCACTGATTCCACTAGTAGTGCCGTTCTGATTTTTCGTTCGGATAAAGTGGGGTTCATGTTTTGGTGCTCGTTCTGTTTTGTTTTTTCATGGAAGAATTTCCTTAGAGAATTTCTAAAATGGGCCAATGATTAGAGATACAATCCAACCTTGAATCAACGTGCTGTTATTTGGTATGAGAAGACCATGACTAAATGAGGCCTCAAATACATATGTTGCTTAACCTTGACTCCTTGAGTATGCTATAAGAGTTGTAATTTATGTTCTGTGATGGGCAATATAGTTCAAATTCGTTTTGCTTCTGAAATTCTGTACAAAACTGGCCAAACTCTGTACAAACTGGCCAAAGACTTACTCTGTTTTTTATAATGTTCTGTACAAAAATGTTCCTATGAATTGTTGCATTGGCCAGTGATGGAGCACTGAATTCTACTGACAACTCTGACACTTGAGTTACCTGAAGTGCAATATAGAACACTAATGCGTCTAGGCCTTCTCCTTTTCTCAGTAATACTGGTTCTTGTTTTCGTGGAACTTACATTTAAACATGAGCTACTCCTATTTGTACCCAAGTGAAGTTTCTCTCTTCGTTGATTTTCCTAAAACCTCTGCTATTCATTGTCCAACAAACTTGTGCTGTAAACTGTACATTGCATGGCCGTGGGCAACCTGTTCTTCTCTTTGCCGTACTAGTGCTCTTGTTCAGTTGTCTCTGTTGGTTTGTGTCTCTGGCAAATTGGGTACCCGTGAACCATTTATAGGTCTAACTTCCTTACTCTCAATGACCACAATGTGCTTATTTTGAATGGGTAATTTGTGCAGTGTTGGCAGCTTTCATCTTTTAAATGAATTCATCTTCTCCACCTGACCAGCTTTCAAATTTTCAGCATTTATAATTTTCTTAGGGGCTGATGATGTGAAACACGGTTCAATTTGATCTAAGGGCCTGATATCTTGCCCATTTTCAACATGTAAACTTCATTTCCCCTGAGGCCATAGATGAGAATACTTCTTACAGTACATTTTGCTGATTAGTTCTTTCACTGTTGAATGCTGAATTTCTGTTAGTTGTTACATCATCATTCTGTGCAAATTCTATGCTTCCATTGCTCTACATTGCTTTTTTACGGAGTAATCGCTTAGCGGTTTCTCGGAGGCCATGAACTTTTCTCTCTTTTTATCCAATTATCTTCGTTGGTTTTGCTGTAAACTTAGCAGTTTGATGCTTGCTAGTGTGTGAAATTGAAATACATGCCTGAGACATCCTGATTTTCTTTGATTGCTTGCATGAATTAATTTTGGTTTTGTTGGCCGTTGATGTAGTACTAGTAGTATCTCAGTATCGTACTGAAGATAGAAGAATGTGCAACGTGGAGGATAGCAATACAGTGAGGCCATTCAATTTTTATGGCATGCAGATGACTTTGTTGGTGCTTATATTATGTGTTCATTTACCCTTCAACTCCCTACCTTGGGTATTTTTATTTCAGGCCAATGATTAGAAAGATTGTACCTTGAACCAATGTGCTTTCCGGCCGTTGGTATGAGAATCCATAACTATATGAGGCCTATAGAACTTTGTGTGTGCGTGGCTGTGCTATATGAGTAGTAATTTATCTTGCTGTACAGAATTGTTCAAACGTTGCCTTACGAAATTCGCCTAGAATGTTTTGTAGAAATTCTAGCTAGTCATTGGATTTTAATTCTAGCTAGTCTTTTGTTGTTGTTTTTTTCCAATACTGTACTGAAAAGAGCTGGCCGGCTTGCATCTCCATCTTGTCCGTGACTCTTCTGTTCCGTTTCTTTTCGTTCGGAATGGTCTCAGTGAGTCGCTTCCCATCCGCTGATGCTGATGCATATATTTGCAGATGTGCTACGCACAAGTGATAGCAATTAATTTCTTCATCTGAGGCGCCAGACTCACTGTTGTTTTCCATCCTTTCGTTTCTCGTTGGGCTCGGAGAAGATCAACTTCTGCTGGATGCGTTGCGAATATTTCGTGAAGATCAACTTCTCCACGAGACTCTTTCGAATGAGTTGGTTTGTGCAGTGTTGGTATCTTTCATCTTTACATGACTCTACGAGACCTCAAACCTTCAATGCTGAGGTATGGTTTAAGCTGGGCCAAAGGATGCCTCAGCTTGCATCTGCCCACTTGAATTTAGAGAGTGGTGGTTATCTTTACCTCTGGACCGAAACATATGGCTGTCGCTGCTGCTTATCATGCCTGGCACTTATGGAATGAGAGGAATCGCCACATTTTTGCAACTCTGCATCGAATGCTGATGCTATTGTTTGTAAGATCAAAGCTGACTTAGATTTAGTGGATGTAGCCCTTTTAAACTGCTGTTAATGTATAGACTGCGCTGGCTGGGCGACCGTAACTCTCTTCTGTAAATCCCTTATTTTAATGCAAAGGCAGAGTTCCTGCCATTTCGGCTTAAAAGAAAATGAGACCTCAAACCTTAAACCTTGAACCAATGCTGCATAACTTTGCGTATGCATGGCCGTGCTAGAAGAAAATTAATTTATCTTTCTGTGATGACCGAAAGACTGTTTGAAATCGTTTTTCTGCTGAAACTTTCTTCAATTGTAACTAGAATTTCATTGGTTTTCTGTGATCATAGCAGCAATAAATATTTTTGATTGGCCAGCAAGCTGACATATTAATACACATATTCTGAGAGAGTATGTTCAGGAACAAAGTTTTGCTTTAGTTGTTTTCAGAAGACTTTTGGTGATGTTAGAACAAATTCTATTTGTTTCCATAAAATTCTTCAAAAATGTTAGCTGGTCAATTGTTGGTCTCGTTGATTATTTTTCATGGTTTGTCATTGAATATTAATTTTTCCCAGGAAAATAATGATATCAAGTAATTAGTGATTGTTCCCTGGAAAATAATGATATCTTTAATTGATCAGCTTACATATTTCAAGAATGCCCAATTTTTAAAGATTTTCCAATAATGAGTCTACCCTTGCCTCATCCCTAGAAGAGGCGATACGATGACTATATACCCAATCCAATTCGTAGAGCACCCGCGAGGTTTCTGTACATATTCCGCCAAAGTGGTGGCTGTCGCAAAAACTACTACTGCAATATTTTGTTTCAAACCAACTCATGCCTCCGCTTTGTATTTCAAAGCAACCAACACCGTATCAACCAACACATTGCTAGGGTAAGCAGCACATCAAGCCCAAAAGAAAAAGATGAAGAAACAAATGCCAACAACGACAGCTCCACAAAGCACGGATGACCCGCCACCGCTGCACCCTCCGGAAACAAACACCACAGCCCGAGGCTCCGATCCACCGCGCAGCACCTCCAAAAAGGGATGCGACACCAACGACGCTGCTGCTCGGACGTGTCCTAGTGCACCGGCACGCGCAGGGGATTGGGGGATGGCTACCACTGACACCCTCCAGGAAGGAATGGTGGCACCCGTCGATGTCATCCCTCGGAGTTTGACGCACCGGCAAGGATTTCTCCCGCACTCCAAACCCCACCGCTCAATCGAACCCGGTCACCCAAACCATCGCGCAACACCATGCGCCATCACGGCTACGCCGCCACCCACGTTGTCTCACTGTGAACACCAACACGAGGCCAAGAAGACAAGAGAGAAGTGCCAAGCGACGGGAGCAGTAGCACCGAAGCCGAGCGGGAGGGAACCGCCTCCACCGCTGTCGTGCGAGAGGCCCGCGCCTCCAACACCGTCGTGGTCGCTGTCCGGATACGGCGGCAGGGCATACCAGGCCACCCCTAGCCCGGCCAGGCCCGAAACAGGGCCTGCTAAGCCCCGTCGGCCAGGGCGGTGTCGGTACCGCCAGCACCCAGCCGCTCCCCCGCCTCCCGGAAATCACGCCGCAGACCCGCCCCGCCGCCGGCCCGCCCGGGCCCATGTGGGCCCAAATCTGGGCCGAGCGGCCGCCGTCAGGTCGCGCCACCCAGCAGCCCGCCCGAGTCGGAGAACCCCGCCGCCACTCGAACCGTCGTCGCGTAGGAGCACCCCCGGTGTAGCTCCGCCCCGCACCGGAGAGCCATCGGGAGGGGAAGGTCAGGGGCCGCCGCCACCAGTGTCCCTGGGGCAAGGTCGACGGCGGGCGCCAGCGACGGCGGTGGGGAGAAAGGGGAGAGGGGGCTGGTGGAAGGGGAGGCCGACGCGCGGCCGGTCGCCCGCGGGGGCGACATGGTCGTGAAGGGCAGTCGCACCTTCTCCTTACTCTTGAGGTCAACAATGCACTAGCCATGTAGCAGGCCTAGTTTTTGGTTTTTCGTAGCTCTTTTCAAACCATGATCACTTGATCACCCATGTATTCCCCATTGCTTCCTTCTAAATCAATGAAGCCGGTGAACCCGGATCTTTAAAAAAAACAATGAAGAAAACACCATATTGCTCGACAAGTAAAGCACCTCTACTCTCAGCAAAAAAGAAAATGTCTAGTCTCTGGCTCCATAGATATAGATATGGCAGTTCAGGGTGTAGCCAGCGACCCCACCCTCACTATCGTGATAATCCCCGTCGTCTGGATTTTGCTTGGTCCGAAGCTCTAGCACGCCATGATCTCGTGCATTAACACAAGCGAGAGTGTTCCTTCTCCAGCGATACACGGCAGAGGAGGTCGCCGCAGTGGCAAGCCAGCGCCAACTTTGATCGGGATCTTTGTCAAAGAGACATGTGGCATGGTAGCGCTTATTTTCCGAAAATCAGGGGCTTCACCCCGGCTCCACATTTCATTTAGAAACAGAAGCCAAACGAGTACCGCAAGCCAGGACTACAAACCAAAACACACTCATCCCCGCAGAGAAGTTGCCCAACGTCAGCTACTAACTTGCCACCCCTAAAGACTAGTTTTAAGCCAACCAAAAGTACAAAACCAACATAAACTATCCAATTTTTCGGCGGCCGATCAAGATGCTGCAGTGCAGGGAGTACATCCCTCTCATCCAGCGAAGACCACGTGGATGGTGTCTGCCTCTTGGGGGTTCTTCTGCTGATACTCCAGTGTGCTCCTCCTGCCATGCGCAGCCCCACGGATGGCTTTAGCCCAGGACAGAGTCTCCAGTCCCATCTTGCAAATCATCACCCCGGTTCGAGCTCCAGGGGATTTTTCAGTTTCTTCCATAACGCTTCCTGGAGAGCCTGCATCTTCCCCCCTTGGAGATCCTCGAATGGTTTCGTCCAGTCCTTTAGGTACCGTAGGACTCGACCGAACACCTGTTTCATGGAGATCCAAGAACATCGATTAAAAACTATAGCATTCCTACAGTTCCACAGCCCCCACATGAGGAAACCACATTTAAGGACAGTGCTTATTTTGAGGGTGTAGAACTCTGTATAGTCCATGTACAACCAGTGCACAGAGCCACGGGCGACGACGCTGGCACAGGGCCCACACCTGGTGAGGCAGGCAGCTCCGCCGCACTTGAGACTAGCCACATGGAGAGTAACATACACATATCCCTATACTATGTTAGTACCTTCATAGTGGGTTGTAACATAAGTATGGTGTCATACAAAGCTTCATTTATTAAGTTATAGACTTATATTGCATTGGGGCATGTGATGTTATTAAGTTATAGACTCATGTTTCAGGAATTAGCTAAGTTACTCAAACTACCTCTCTCCTCATTAACTCATTGTCACATAAGCAAATTTGCTGAGTTGAACTCGATGTTACTGCTGAAGTTACTTTCATTGTGGTTAGTCTGATGAGCGTGCTCCAACTCTGTGTGGCAGAGGAGTACATACAAGCAGACACAGATCCAACATAATCCTTGTAAGAGCATCTACAACTACATATGGCAAATCCGACCTCTCAAACGCCCGCGGACGCGCCCCGCGGGCAGTGACCGGGCACACCTCCCTCGCGCGGATCTGCTGTTGGATCTCGTAACGGCGCTCCGGCGTCAGCATGGTATAGTAGGTGATCTTGCTCTGGAACATGGCGGAGTGCCGGCGCGTGGGCAGAGCTCCTGAGCGGGAGACGGCGGAGCACTAGTAGAAAAACACCTAATAGTCCCGGTTCGTAAGGGCCTTTAGTCCCGGTTCATGAACCGAGACTAATGGGTCGTTACTAATACCTCCACCCATTAGTCCCGGTTCAAACACGAACCGGGACCAATGTGCCTCCACGTGGCCCTGTGCGCCGAGCCCAGTCAGGGGGTCCATGTTTTTTTAGAAAAGTGGCTGCTTTAGGGGTTTTGGAGGTTATTTTTAGGTTGTTATTAGCTAACTAATAGAGAGAAGTGTCCTCTCTTATATCTTCGTCCTTGGTTTACCAACGCTGCTGCTATATATGTTTATTTCACCCGCTGATATAATAACTCATGCATGCTCGCATCATACATCATCATATATAATAACAAGTCCTACTAATCATGCATCATCATACAACTTCTACTCGTTATTAATAATAAGTCATACGATCATCATCCTCATAGTCATCGAACCCAACCCTACATAATTGTTCTTAGCACATGATCATCAGTATCAGGTAGGACATGACCTAAACACTCTTAAGGTAAAATAGCATAAAATAATATAGACCCTGACTCTCCATTATGAAGAATGGCGATCATCCTGTCTCCAATTCTTGCCCTTCGCTGCTTTTTGCTTCCAAGAAGCTCCTTATGACTGTCCATACATTTTTCCATTCTTTGATTGTTATGTCTCCACTTCTTTTAGAAACCCGGTATGGACAGTTCAGATTCGTAGGAAGACCTAGTTGTATGTTCAAAACATGAAGGCTACCGTGCGTATACATCAGATGAGGCACACAATCATTCGGGATTATCTGTTGGAAAACATAGTAATAACTTCGTAGTTAGTAATGATGTACTAGTTTTAGAAGTGTGCAAAAAGATGCATGGATGTCGTAATAGTAAAAAATCTTACGAGGGTATCTCCATGGTAATTACCGTAGTTCAACACGTGCACTAGTGGCACGTATTGACCATAATGTTGAGGAGTTTGATTGTAGATATTGTAATTCTCAAGATCAGTACAAAATGCGACCAGATGATTTTTCTCCTGATAAGTTAATTCGGAGCCTTCGGTGTAGTAGGTTCTGTCTACCATCTTCCGCACATTCTTTGAAGAATAAAATAAGTTGTCAATGGAAATAAGTTGTCAACTATTTTGAAATAAACAATATAAATTACTTAATAACTATGTTAAGCTCACATGGGGGGAGAATTGGAGGTGTATCCACTAGGACGAAAATCGAAGGTCTCTCTTGCGTGATTGTAGGATCACCAAGATCCATGGTGACAAGCATACCCTCATCAAAACCATACATCTTGCAAAGTGCTTCTCAGTTTTTGCAACCAAAATGGGTTACACTCTGAGCATTATACAACTTTACTTGAAAATCCACACCATGATGGGTACTTAGGATAATTTTTTTGGTTTCCATACTTTCATGGTCTTCAAAACCCATCCTCTCCAAGACATAGCGTCTTGCAAAGCATGGGATAAGCTAGTTGAATTGGAAAATATGAAAAATACACGTTAAAATAGTTGAAGTCGTGCTTAATTACGAAAAAAACTATTGTCGTCGTTGCGTATCGTATGAACATCGAAGGTCTCCTCGAGCTTAATGCTGAAGCGCCGATCTTCGTCCAGCTCAATGAACCTGTCGCACATACCTCGGTCGTCGTGGCACCAGTCGCACTCCCCCGGGCGGTTTTCATCATCTGAGTACGACATTTCCGGTCTAAGTTCATAATTCAAATATTAAATATATGTACTAAAAAATCTAAATTAGATCATTATTATTAATCACGGGTTGACTATCGGTGATGGTACGTAGCACCTCCTTTAATTCCCGAGTGCATTATTACAACAAATTGTCTAGCACACGAGAATGAAGGAGAAGCTACCCCCACGACGATGTGGATGATGAGGAGGCTCCTAGATTTCTGCATATAGTGCTCTTCAATTTTAGCATTCAAAGTAGGAGTACTTTTCCAATATTTGCATTCAATAAGCAAAACCAAATCGCAAAATAAAGTAGTATTCAAATTAGCATGCATTCAATTATAACCAAAAGTACATCATCTCTTGTGTCCGTACATCGTCGAATACTCCTCGAATACTATCATACATATAGCATCGCTAATTAATACAGCTAGAACCATAGCGCCCGACGGGTATCGTCGCGGGCGGTGGACACCCAAAGATAAAGAACGATCACAGGATCATAGCTCCAGTGAGATCCCTGAAGAACCTGCCAGGTATTGTCGAACCTGCCCTCCAACGCAACCATGTAGCGACGGACGTGCTCGTCCTCCTCGCTGACACGGTGACGTACCACCTCCGCGGTGTCCAGAAGCCTCGGCACCGTCACTGGCCCACGCGACCGCCACCAAACAAGGATCGGGTCAACAACGGGCTGCCTCCTCACCAACCTACGCCCCCGAGAAGGTAGCACCTCCCAATACCAGCCCGGTGGAGCCCAGTCCTGAACATGGCCCTGATCAAGCAGGCCTCCACCGCCGAGTCGACGACGACGAGGATGCGGGATAGGCATCGCCGACATCGATGCGGGAACTACGTACTTATATATATAGTTAAATAAAGTAGTTTTATTAATTAAATCAACTATCTAGTTCAACTACTAAGCACTTACTATAAATAAATAAAGTAGTACTTACTAAAAATAAAGTAGCACTTACTATAAATAAATAAAGTAGCACTAATTACTATAAATAAATAAAGTAGCACTTACTACAAACTACTTCTATATATAGTTAAATAAAGTAGTTTTATTAATTAAATCAACTATCTAGTTCAACTACTAAGCACTTACTATAAATAAATAAAGTAGTAGTACTTACTAAAAACAAAGTAGCACTTACAATAAATAAATAAAGTAGCACTTACTATAAATAAATAAAGTAGCACTTACTATAAATAAATAAAGTAGCACTTACTACAAACTACTTCTATATATAGTTAAATAAAGTAGTTTTATTAAT
>NC_041383.1:647027145-647027665 GCF_002162155.2 Triticum dicoccoides | reverse complement strand
TTACTATAAATAAATAAAGTAGCACTTACTACAAACTACTTCTATATATAGTAAAATAAATTAGTTTATTAAATCAACTAGCTAGTTCAACTATACATGAAGCACTTACTATAAATAAAATAAAATAGTACTTACTAAAAATAAACTAGTATTTTTCTAACTAACTAGTATTTTTCTAACTAATTATATTACCAAAAAAAATAAACTAGTACTTACTAACACAATCTAAACATCACCAAAAGAATCTATTAACAATAATATCACCAAACATGCATATTCAACAATAATATCACCAAAAAAATCTATTAACAGAAAAAAATCGAACACAATATGAACAAATTAATTACACAATCTAAATTAACATACTATGAACTACATATCTAAATTACTACACATCTAATCTAACAAAAAAATCTATAAACTACAAAAAAATCTAAAAAAATCTAACAAAAATCATAAAAAGTTGCTCACGGCGAAGGCGAGGTGCGGCGCGGGGCGGCACTGGCCGGGGCGGCGACGT
>NC_041383.1:646984233-647025965 GCF_002162155.2 Triticum dicoccoides | reverse complement strand
TAACTTTACTAAAAAAATGAGCATAGATGCTTATTTTTAATGACTTATTAACACACAGAAAAAAATAGAAAAAATAAATATAGCAGAAAAGAAAAAAACTATATAAAAAACTAGTCAGAAATAAATAGAAGAAAAAATAGTTGTGATTAACTTTACTAAAAAAAATGAGCATAGATGCTTATTTTTTTTAATGATTTATTACCACACAGAAATAAATAGAAAAAAAACAAATATAGCAGAAAAGAAAAATAAATAAAAAACTACTCAGAAATAAATAGAAGAAAAAATAGTTGTGATTAACTTTACTAAAAAAAATGAGCATAGATGCGCTTATAGAGAAAATTCAACCTAAATTCATAATAAATTTCTACTAATTTCAGAGAAATTCAGTATGAATTTAGGTCAAATTTCCTGTATAAGGGCATCTATTTTCATTTTGAGAGGAGTTCAACAAGGCAGAGGGGGAGGGGCTTATAAACCGGTGTGAGCCCCCTTCGGTTGGCGAGGTGGGACTAAACTCTGGCCGCAACGAGGACCAACCCTTTAGTCCCGATTGGTGGTATGAACCGGGACTAATGGGCGGCCTTTGGTCCCGGTTCATGCCTCCAACCGGGACCAATAATGGTGGGCCAGGAGCGAGGACCATTGGTCCCGGTTCGTCCCACCAACCGGGACCAAAAGGTCCAGACGAACCGAGACCAATGGCCCACGTGGCCCGGCCGGCCCCCGGGGCTCACGAACCGGGTCCAATGCCCCCATTGGTCCCGGTTCTGGATTGAACCGGGACTAATGGGCTGACCCGGCCTGGATCAATACCCCTTTTCTACTAGTGGAGGTGGATGGGTTCGGACTGGCGGTGCAGAGAGGGGGGGGAGTGGGTTAGGGTTGCGGGACGCCGGACAGATTAAATAGCCGGATTTTGTCTTGGGCAGCGAGCCAGAATGGCGTCACACAGCGTCCACACCGCGGCAACGAACACGGCGTCCGTCAGACATCTGGGTTTCCGGGCGTTTGCGTGAGGGGCCACGCCGTCAGGCCGACGTGGCAGGCGTACCCGTGCACCTCATATCCGTCCTATATTTGGGTTGGATATGGGGGTTCCGGTCAGCCCTGACGTTTGAGGGCCGTTTGAGAGGCCCGTTCGAATAAAAAAATTGTGACCAGAAAGTGACCGGACAACTCGCCTAACCGTATGATGCGGGTTTAAGAGGTCTGATTGTAGATGCTCTAACTCACTGGCACTTGAAATGTAGACTGGAATCATGGTTTCCGAAAGGCAGTGTGGTATAGCGGAGGGCAGCGAGGTTTTCTCTTCGGAGGCTTAACTCCGCCGGGATCAATCCAAATGATCCGAGAGAAGATGCCAACTGGCATGGATGGGCGGCAGTAACAGGGTATGCATATGTTTTTTTTTTTAACATCAGTACAAACACAAGCATTTATATACATGTGCGTATACTTATCTCTATGAACGCGTGCACGTGCAGCCTAACCATATAAGCACCTTCGAGATATTGCCCACTGAAAATGCATTGCCGGAATTTCCTGAAATAATCCAGGATAAATGGAAGCAACAAGACTTGAATTCTGATGGGTTGAAGATATCATTGTCCTCCTAACTATCCAACCACGTGTTGGTTCGCGTATGCATATGTGATCTGCGTGCAAGTCCAAGAATTTAACTGAGTACCACGTACGCGCCTGAGGCCCAGGCGCCTACCATCTTCACAAATCTACGTACACGTACGAACGCCCGAGGGCAATCGTCTTCTTCATTTCTGCTCTGGTTAATTCGGCAGAGACAGGGTAGCATATACACACTGGTCACAACGACACCCCCGCGGCAGGACTGAAATCTGAACGCATCATCACCCTTAACAGTCACGAATGTCCCGGGGGAAGTGGTGGTGTGGGCGTGTGTGTGGTGGCACCTTTCGCGGGTCACCTACGCCAAAAAAAGAGAAGCAAGCTGTGGCTAGAGTTGGAGGTGGGGACGAAGCAGGAGAAGGGTAGTGGACGGGGCTTCGCTTCATCTGCGAGGTAAGTTTCCCTCCGATCGTAAGAGGAGAAGGGCAGAGAGAACAAAAATCTTGGAGAATAGAACTCATGGACTTTGTAAGTTAGTATGCATTTGTTTCTCCGTGAAGTCATTGTATGCATGTAGGTAAAATGTCTTTTGAATTGTTGGTTCATGTCATGAGGAAAACATGCCGGAGATAAAATTGAGAGGAAAAAAATGTAGACGGAAAGATTTGGATTGTCAAGAAACATGGACAACAGCTTAATATTTGTTTTCTACAGGATGTCATTCCCAGACGAATATCTGCTATTTCGCGCAGAAGGAAAGATTTGGAATGGACCTGACGGGGCGCAAGTGAGTCCCGATTGCCCGTTTGTGGTCAAGCAGGTGGCGGAGCTGAAGAACAAGTCGTTCGAACAAGTGCGGCGCGCGATACTGAAGAATTTTCAGTTGAACGAAGCCACGCATGAACTCACTTTGCAGCACATCCTGTATGTGAGGACCGATCCTTCCGCTCCTCCATATAATGTGCTGATTGACATAGTAGGGGAGGAATCCTGGAGGGCATTTTTCAAGGTGGCATGCCGCCATGTCCGCTCCTTCAAGCTCTTCGCCAAATGGACTGTCAAGAAGACAAGCTCTGCCTCCAATGCGACTGACAGCAATATCACAACAGTTATTGACGAAGATACCGCCATAACAGATGACTCTGACGACGGTGGTTGGCCGGCTTGCAAGCACGATAAACCATGCACCATTGAAACTTCATGGGACCGACATGACCCGGGGCGAAGGTTCTACCGCTGCCCCTTCTTCGCTGTGAGTTTTCATGACTGAATTTTTATCAGGGCGTACCTCGTCTCTGAATGATTTATGCTTCGATCCACAATGATATTCTTATTACTTATCAGAATCCTAAAGAAGACTGCAAATTCACCAAATGGTTGGACAAGAAGTTTCCTGAGAAGGCAAACGAACTCATAAACAAATACCAGGACACGGTTGATTCACTCCAACAGCAAGTCGACAACCTCAAGTGTGAGCTTGAGGAGCTCCGTCGCCGTCATCGGAAAAGATCCGCCGAAGAAGTTGTTGTCAGTCATGGAGACAAGTGCCCCTGTGGCAAGAGCCTGTGCGACCTAACTTGTCGCGGCCGGGAGAAACAGACACGCCCAGGCCAAATTTGAATATTGAAGAAAAATAGGGAACAAAGGAAAATGACATGAAAATTAGAAAAACCTGGAGCATTATGGAAGTGTTATTGAAAATCTAATAGTAGTAAACGATGTGGAAAAAGGTAAAAAAGAAACCTTTGAATCTATGTAAACCCATAGTCCAAATTTTTATGGAAGTTGTTTGATCTTAAAATGTAAATATTATTTACTAGTATTTTTTCTTGAATATTATTTGTTTACTCAATTTTGTTTTGGTTTCCTTGATGTTTTCCATATTTTTATTGGTTGAGCTACCACGTGTTCACAACATCGAGTCATCTTGCACTTTTTTTTCGAAAAGGGGTTTACCCCAGCCTCTGCATCGGAAAGATGCATACGGCTCATATTATTAAAAGGAAATCCAACAAGAAAGTCTCCAAGTATGGAGGTGCGAACATAAGCAAAAGCTCAGAAGAGCTAAAACCCAAAGCCACAACCGGTTGGCAAATAAAATAGGAGCACTACATGCTTATCCTATTACATGACCGCCATCCAAACCGGTTGAAAATATCCCGAGCTACCATCTCCCATCGGGTAGACGCAGTAACCAAACGCTCCCTGGCCTCCGTCGGAGTGAGTAGCGACCACATACGGATGAACGCCGTGGCCCTGAAGATAACCTGCAAAAGTGAATGTTTGTTGATCTGTTAAAAACTAAATCATTTCTGCAGTTCCATACTGCCCAAAATAAAGCACAGACGCCAACACGAATGTGTCTCGCAGTATCGGAATCAACCCCATCAAGCCATGTTCCAAATAACATGTTGATAGAGGTGGGCTGATTAATATTAAACGCAATATGAATCGACCGCCAAAGAATCTTAGCCAACGGACAATCAAGAAAGAGGTGTTTGATGTTTTCGTTATGATCGCAAAAACTACACCTAGAAGAACCCACCCAGTTGCGTTTTGCCAGGTTATCTTTAGTCAGAATTACCTGTTTATGCACAAACCACATAAACACTTTGATTCGTAAGGAAACCTTTACTTTTCAAACGTGTATCGAGGAAGGGATGACGCTAGAGTTAATGACATCCAGATACATGGATTTGACCGAGAACACACCGTTCTTAGTAAGTTTCCAATACAGCTGATTTGGCTGCTGGGACAGCTGGACTTCCATTAAACGGCTTACAAGATGGAGCCAGGCCTCCCAACGATTTCCAACTAATGTCCTTCGAAAACTAATATTGAGGGAAGTAGATTGTAAAACAGTTGCAACGTAGGCTTCTCTACGTCGCACAATGTTGTACAAAGTAGGATATTCAGAATTGTTTTGCTTCGGAAGCCTACATCTACTGCTAGAATCTTGCACTTGAAAGACCAGAAATATTCAGAATGCATTAGAGGGTCATACTTACAGTTTGGCAACATATAAGGGTACAAAATATGACATTTTTCTCAAGCAATTGCATCAATAACAATAGCCAATAAGAAATAGCGTGCATGTCTTACTGAACAAATTATCTTAATAGGCCCCTCGAAAAACTAGCTAACATAACGCTCCCATTTATATTTACTATTTGAGGAATGAACCCAGGGTTACCTCACTTGAATAATATTTCCACGTGCGCACACACGTGAACTAATCTACACTTGCCTCATCTCGTAGAGCACCGGGGGTTTTCTGGACAGATTCTACCATTCCAGTGTCCACTGTAGAAATTGCTAGTGCAATGCTCTGCTAAAAACCACCATCTACTGCTCCTAGCATGGTGAGTTTCCACACCGTCAAGGTTAATTTGTGCCTTCTCCTTACTCTTGAGGTTCATAGTAAGAAGGCATCACCTTTCTCAAGTAAATCACCTCTTCTCTCTACAAAAAGGACCATGTTGGTTGCTAGACTGAGATCAAGAGGCTGGCCACACGAAGACAAGTGCTCCCTTTCCAACGTCACAATGGAGTCAACGATCCACCTCATTGCCTAGTGCCCTTTTACTGTGATCTTTGTGCACGACTTTGCTCTAGCCGTCCTGCACTGTGTATGCTTAGGCCCAGGCTGAGAGTGGCAGCTTCAGTGACTTCCTGGTGGTCCACAATTGATGCCTCGTAAAGGACAACGCGATAGTTGCGACATACTTCACCTGGCACATCTGGAGCGAAAGGAACAGAAGGATTTTCTCCATGTGACGATCACATCGACAATGTGGGCAATTGGATCTTCCTTTTGTTTTCTTCTTTCCCTGGGCACTTTCGCCCTCCCCTGTACCTTCCTAATCTATAATGAAAAGGCAAAGCACATACCATCTTACCTAAAAAAAGTGTAGCCACTCTCCCTCATACTCACTGTCATTATTGTTGTTGTTTTGATCTTGCTTGGTTTAAAGCTCTAGCACAGCATGATCTC
Organism: Triticum dicoccoides; assembly: GCF_002162155.2. Classification (NCBI taxonomy): domain Eukaryota; kingdom Viridiplantae; phylum Streptophyta; class Magnoliopsida; order Poales; family Poaceae; genus Triticum; species Triticum dicoccoides. The sequence continues at coordinate 647,020,384 of NC_041383.1, read as the reverse complement.
ATATATTAACAAGTGAAAGCCTTCCTTCTCCGAAGATACAGGGCACGGTAGGTGGGCATGACACACCCGCGCGGACTTTGATCGGAATCTTTGTCGAAGAAACATGTGTCTTCGTGGCACTTATGCTGAGGGTGTAGAAGTCTGGGATCTCCATGTCCAACCAGTGAACAATGCCACGTGTGACAACACTGACATGCGTCCCCCAGTTCAGCAACATTTGATGTGTTCGCTCGAATGTTGTGCAGTAGAGGAGTACACACAAGCGGACACAAGCCCATAACAATCTGTGTAAGTCAATATCACTTGAAACATTGACTCGTCTTGCCAATCCAAAAAATTTATGGTGGTGGGTCTGCATTGGTGAGAATCGTGCAGCGGGTTGGACCATAGCGATGATCAAAGATTCCATATTCAGGCAGGCCAATGTAGCATGGAGCTTTTTAGTGGCTGGCCTAATGTGGTTTTATGATAATTATTTTCCTTCCAGCCATCCAGGGCCAGGATCCTTTTGCACACCCAAAAAAATGCATATTTGTTTTTTTTCTGCTCATGGATCTCCTACATGTGATCATCAACTAGTTGTGAGGCAAGCAGGACAAAGGCCACACCATCATGGATCCTCTCTTTTTTCACGAATACACATATTGTGTATCATTTCTTGATATGTAGAAAGATGAAAAGATTACAAGGCAACACTTGTCACATACATAGATTGGAGAGACAAGCTTTGAGTGAGCACAAGACAAGGAGGGGATAGTCAGCCCCAGCTAGCACACACCAAGTAGGGAGGAGGATCATCAAACCCTATGCTCCAGTCTTAGCCCAAGCGCAAGCCCTATCTTTGACGATTTGCACGAGGTCCCAGCAGCAGGATCATGCATTGTCGAAGACGCATGAATTCCGATGTTTCCATAGAGACCATGCAGTAAGAAGCATGATGGATGCCAACCCTTTCCGCAAGGTAGTAGGCAAGGCCTTGGTAGCACTAGTCCACCATTGAAGGAACTCAATGTCGGGGGTGGGTAGGGCGACGGGGACGCAGCACAACGTGAGGATGTCGTGCCAAAAATTGCGAGAAAGGGGCACGACAGGCGTTGCATGGTTTCGGGCGCTTGATCGCATAGCACACACACATATAGGTGGGGTAGCCCATGCCTCGTGAGCCGCTGGGCAGTCCAGCAGCAATGAAGATTGGCTAACCGATGAAAAATCCGATCCGTAGTGGGGCCTAAGTACGCCAGTTGAGCTACCGAACAGAGGCCCATAGCACTCGCCTTCATCCATCTCTGCAACGGCTATTTGCTATAACCAGGAAATGCAAAGCGGCTTCGTACCATCATCATCTTCATGTCAAGGCTTACTAATGGGTGTATGCATCTTTTCTTTTTAATGAATATAAGGATTACCCCCGACCTCTGCAACATTGTGATGCGGTCAATATGCATATACATCTACGGGGCATCCTGATAGATACCTATAGATGTTGAAGAACAATCCTGATAGAGCGCTGCGACTTGATTCTAACCGGACCAATCTTGCATCAGTTCAGTTCCAACAAGAGAACTATTTTTTTTTGGTGAGTAACTCCAACAGGAGAACTGGTTGACAACTACACCGGCTTAATTACATGGGACAAAACCAGAATATATCTTTACCTAATAATAAAGCAAATTAGGTTTCTTTCGTCCGTCATGGCATTTTTCAGAAAAGTCCCTCTATTTCAGAGAATTCAACCCGCAGTCCTGTTTTAAGTCAAAACGAATCGTTTTTTCGTATTTTACACAAAAGTCCCTGTATTTTTTTGAAATCAACCCGCCGTCCAGATTTAAGTCACACCCAAACCGTTATTTTACGTTTTTCAAAAACCCCCCTGGCGCTTTAGGTAATTCATCCGCGGATCATATTTAAGTCAAACAAATACTTTTTTAAATCATTCATATCTTTTAAACCGTAACTCCGATTTGAACATGTTATATATGAAATTTGATTAGAAAAATATGTAGAATATGAATATGAGATTATTTTTACCTATTAAGTATTTTTAATATTATTTTGGAATATATTTAAATCAAACAAATGATTTTCTAAATTATTCGTATCTTTTAAATCGTAACTTCGATTTTAACATATTATATATGAAATTTTATTAGAAAAATGTGTGGAATCTAAATATGATGTTAATTTTACCTGTTAAATATTTTTAAAATATTGTTTTGAAAGCAAACTTATAATTTCTAGCGCAAGATCCGTTTTTCTTTCGTACCGGCGGCGATCCGGATTGCAAATAAACACGCCACTATAATCATATAGGCTAAAGAAAACATCAATAACTACACATGCATACCTTTGAAAAATGTCGCAGGAAAAAACAACAGATTTCTCATCGTGAGAATGAAAGAAAGTGTGTGTGTGTGTGTGTGTGTGTGAGAGAGAGAGAGAGATAGATAGATAGATAGATAGATAGATAGATAGATATAGAGAGAGAGAAAGAGGGAGGAGAGAGGCAGAGAGAGACGTCTTAGGATTAACCATATTCAAACACATTTTTTGTTATTTTGTGTGAACACCGAGATCATCGTCGGCGAGGGTGAGAAGGAGGATAAGCGGCAACACAAATATGATGCCTCGCGAATATAAAGGAGATGGACCTATTGAGTGATGGTTGTTGGGTTAAGAGTGTGTGTTATGTTTTTTCTCCCGTTGCAACGCACGGGCTCTTTTGCTAGTATAGATCAACAAAGGAAAAATGAATCGAAACAAGATACTATGTATGAAATGAAAATGGTTGCAACGGGAGCACATACTCTACGTCCTTTTGTACAGAAGTTAGGGTGATCAAAATCCTGATTTGGGTAAAAACTTAAGTGAACAAAGCTTGGTGAATTCTAGCGTATTTCAAATTGTTGTCTGGCTTGTAAAAATCTAGTCACATGCCTAGTAAACACCCCGACCCTCTAGTACTGTTTATCTACACCGGTAGCTAAACTTGGTGTGATCCAAATTGGAGCCGGTAAATCTAGCCAAGAATGCATGATTGGCCACGCATGGTCAAGCTTCTGCATAATCCTCTTCTTGATGTTCCAGATACCAAGATCTTTCCGCAACATCGGCTCACATGATGGATGGTCAAAATCGTCCGTGAGATATATGCAGTTTGGTTCCAATGTTGTGTCCTTGGTTGAAAGGCACACAACGGCATTGAACCCAAGGAAGATTGCGCAGTCTCCGATGTCCTGAAGCTCTACCAGTTTCTGCCTATCCATGTCAACCTTGAAGACTAGGACCTCTGTCGTGTTGACCTCGTTATCATGCCTCTCCTTAGCGTCAATGTGTTGATGGTCATCCATGACAGTTTCACTAAGCCTGTCGCCGCCATTCTCGTTTGCCAATTCAATAAGATCATTGATCACATACGGCACAATGTCTTTGTATGTCGTGCGATTCTTGAGTGGGGTATCTATGGTATCTTGCATCCTCCACACCTGCAGGAGTTGGCCCGACGGCGCGACGACGAGATACATATTAGAAATCCTCATTCTCGATGTGGGACGCATGGTCATGGTCAGCCTCGGCTGAGGCCCATTGAGATCCACAGCACTGATGGAGGCAGTATTATGTAGAACGTAGAACAGGCCGTCCTTATCGTTGTAAAGAACATCACTGACACCACCGGTTTGAAGGTTTGGGAGCAATGTCCACCGCTTATCGCCCGGCTTGGCAAACGAGAGCATCGAATCAGGATTGTGCAAGATCAGGACAGTGCATCCAGTCACCTCGGCTGCGGAGGAGATGGCGACCCGGATATACTCGGAATCTCGTGCCCAGAGGATGCTGGTTTTTTGGTCTTCGTTCTCGTCATCACTCCCGAGGTCGATGACATGCTTGCCTTCATCGTCGTAGAAGTTCTCGTCGCGGCCCGAGAGCGTCTTGACCGGCGGGAGCGCGGCCTGGACGCCGGTGGTGGGGTTGAAGAGGTACGGGTCGCCGACCTCATCGGCAGCGAACACCCAGCCGTGGCACGAGAAGACGAAGCCCCGCTTCTCGTGCGGCGGGCCGGGGAAGGGGACGCGGAACGTGGTGTTGGTGGAGGGGCAGTACAGGGCGGCGTGGTTGGGCCCATACTCATCGCACGCGTAGAGCAGGCACGGCGCTCGCATCTGCAGCAGGGGGTCCTGCGGCAGGTCAGACCAATGGGCGGCGGTGGCATCTGCAGCGATTGACCTCTGCCGCCCATCGTTCTTCGTTGCCCTGACCGCGTCGACGGCGGCGGCGGACAAGGTTACTGCTTCCATCGTTCGTGGGTGTTCTAAGCTATGGCGCGCTGATTCGAAGACTAGGCCTAGATTTATATATGCAAGCAACTTTTTGAATTAACCACGATGAGGATACTCTGTCCGGCTCGAACTAGTACAACCAATAAGAGTTGGATTAGTATATAGGTTAGGTTTCTTATGCTAGCTCCTATACTCCAAATTCATACGGCGATGATTGAGTATTTAAGTTGTATTAGTATAGGCGCACTTGAACACCAAATTCAGTTTTGTTTCCTTGATGATTGAGTGGCAGAGGTAGTGTAGGTTTTTGTGTAGGGTACCAGTTTGTTCGATGGATACTGCTTGATATTACAGGCTGGGAAATCAGGACTCTATCCCCTTTTTCATGATAATTACGGATTTTTTGTCGAAAGAGACCCGTCCTGTGCTGCTGCTCGCGCGACAGTGCGCAGACGGCGCTGATTTCGAGGCGCGACAGTGACGGCTTTGACTCCGACGCGCGGGAATATGGACGCTTTTGGTTCTTTCGCCCGGGAATCAATCCCGCCTTTGCTTGTTTTGCCTCAGCGGATGCGATGGCACTGGGAATCTGAGGCTACGGGAAGCTGTTGTGCCGACACTACAGGGATCGTAAATATCTCCGCTTAATTTTCTCGCCATCATTTATCGTCTGAGCTTATAAAAGGAGACACCGAGGCTCTCGTCCAGCCATCCTCGAAATTGGCAGTGCACAAAGTGTGTAACACATTTTTTCAGTCGGTATGAGTTTGCCTTGCTCGGATCAAAGCATTAGGCCGAGGAAAATGAAGAATGCAAGTTTGCCTCGGGGGTGGCAGTCATGCGGTGTTGGTGTGGCGATCTTTGCAAGGTGAAGGAGGTGACGGATTTTTCAGATTGGTTGGCATGAAGTTTTTCATGTGCGCCAATTATGAGGAAGATCCTGCCGTAGCTATTTCAGAGTACGACAAGCCTCCGGTATGCTTTAACCATCACGAATAGATATTGTTGGTATTTTCATTGATTCTTTAGTAACATTTTTGTTTCTTGTTGTAGTCTCCTCCGCCTCTGTGCATGTACTATCGTTGGATTGACACGGAGAAGCCGGATTGGGCAGTGACTGAGATTCGTGAAAGAAGTCGCCGTGCATGGAATAGTTTATTTGCGGAAGAGCGACGCGAGAAGGCGGAAGCTGAGGAGAAAGCAGAGCAAGAGAGAGAGTTAAAAAAATACTATGCGGAGCAACACCGTTTTTTTCAGGAAATGGGAAAGAAAAACAGGGAAGAGGCTCGTCGCATGGAGGAGCGGGAACGACAGCGAAAGGAGGCTCGTGAGGCGGAGAGGCAGAGAAAGAAAGAAAGGGCTCGTGAGGCCAAGGCAGCAGAAGAAGCTGGCGATGGAAAAGGAAAATATCCACGCTGGACTCAGTAGATTCCTGTGGTAGTATTTTAAATTTCGCAATCATTTGTATCTTTATTTCTGCACTTTAATGTAGCTTTATTTCAGGAGTTAAATGTAGGTTTATTCCTACAATGTATCTTATTTTCAGTTGTGCCGTGTCGTAATGGAAATAAATATAGTTTTAGAATAAAGTAGTGGCATTTTCTTCCCCTCCACTAATATCGAACATCGTGCAACAACTACAAAATAAAATTAAGATAGAACATAATGCCCTACAATAAGAGAATACAAACTAATAATGCAAGTACATATGAATTAAACGGTAGAACTGGAATACAGCTTAAAAACTACATGAAGGCATCATCGTCATCCTCCATCGATGCAGAACTCTTGCCCTTCGAGGATGTAGAACTCTTACCCTTGGACGATGCAGAACTCTTGCTCTTCGAGGATGCAGTACTCTTGCCCTTAGACGATGCAGAACTCTTGCCCTTTGACGATGCAGCACCCGGAAGCGGCGGCATGAAGATATCATCTTCATCCTCGCTCTCCTCAGTCCATAAAAATGGATGATTTTCTGCAGTCCTTCTGAAAGTTTCACTCTTCGGCTCCACTACATTCTTCCACCTTGCACGCAACCTAAGAAGTTCTTTACGTACCTCCTCATAGGTCCTTACAGGCCACCCAGACCTACGTAATTGGTGAGCCAACTCATTCATTATGGTGTCACTACCGGTGAGTTCGTCCCATGGAACTATCCTATTGTCCATCCTGAAATCGGTAGCTAGCCTCAGAAGAGTCCTGCTCATCCCAGGGTGAAAACTACGATCGAAAGGATAATGGGACATCTCGACTACACTACACTCGAATGCTTATCCACCTCCGTCTGAAGGGGGTTTTATAGGTAGAGAGGAGAAAATGGCGGGAAAGAACGAGTGCAGTATGGCGGGAAAGGGTTGGCGGGAACATATGGCGGAAAACGAGTGGCGGGGACATATGGCGGGAAAGCGTTGGCGGGAAACGGGTGGCGGAACATATGGAGGTAAAGCGTTTGCGGGGAAATATTGAGGGGAAAGCGTTGCCTGAAAATATATTTTTTTCAATATCTAAGACGGGCAATGGTTGCACAGTATTCATCAGCCAAATTTTTAAAAAAAATTCATTTCGGCCTAACATAAGCAAAAGAGTGGAGCGGGATAGTATGGCGGGAGATATAGGCGGGAAAAATTGTTCCTGACTGGTGCATTTTTATTTCAGCATACATAGATGTTCAAATTGAAAAGTCTGATACAGACATATGTAGATACAATGGGTCGCGCACGTGCATAGATGAATCGCCCTACTTTACGACGACCACCTGGCCTTTCCTTACGACCGGAAGGCGACAAGCGATTAGGTGGCCGGATCACACGAAGACCGCGGCCGTACTCCAATTTGGCTTCATGTGTCTGCGAGTCCTGCGTAGGTGGTGGAGTCGCAAATCCTTGTTGCGAACCTGAAGCATAATTGTAGGCGTATGGTTGTGACTCCGGGGGGATAAAAGATGGGCCAATAACGTCTCCTCCGAAGAACTCTGTAACTAATGATGTAACCGTGTCGCCAAGATCATGTGATGCTCCCCGGAGGCCTGTATTGACGCCATGATCATGTGATGCTCCCCGGAGGCCTGTGTTGACGCCGCGTTGGGTGTTCTCATCGCCCCAATTAACATCAGGTATGTCCTGCACATAGAAGCATTTTAAACAAACTGTTAGAGGATAATATATGATATCATTGTAAATGCATTGAAATGTAAACATGACTACGTGAGCATATCCCTCTCCTATACTATCTGGCCATTGTACGTGGTGCTGGTTTAAATCTGGTACACGAGTCTCCTCGGGCATGGGGATCCCTCGCGTGGAGAGATACGGCTGAGATCCCTCACCTTGGGTGTATGCATCATATCCTGTGTACGCATATGGGTTAGGAGAAAGAAACTGCTCGGGCATCGAATCCAAGCCCGTGCCATGGTCCTGAGATGTCTGCCCCTGACGAAGCTGCATCGAAGAAGAGCAATGCAGTGGCAGAGATGAGTCATGTCGTGGCAATGTCATTCTAGTACTCGGACCCTCCCCCCATTGCTCATGGCTCGTACGCGCCTCGCTCGGTCTGGACGACGGTGCCGCACTCGGTCTGGCTGACCTCGCTACCGGCATGTGTGCTCCAGTGACAACGTCGTTGCCTCTACCGCATCTGAACTTCTTTGCCACGAATTGTTGCAAAAATTTCTGGAATGTCTTGCGATATGGGCCCTGGGCCGGCATGCTATCCGTAGCCATCTGCCCTACTTCGTTGACATTTTCAAGCTGAACAATATTTGGATGTTATTTAGTTCAAATGATTATGAAATGATGGACCTAAAAAAGTTACAAGTGATTACCAGGTGGTCACGATAGTAAGCTGCATGCAGCTCAACATGTCTCCGCGCCTGCTCCTCTTGTGTGAGATGTGTTGGTATAGTAGCTGGCTGACTGGCCAGGCTAGCACGTGTGTTCATGCAATACCAGTGCTTGTACGCTTGATCTGTACTTCCATCGTACGGTCTGCAAAATTAAATAATTACATAAACCGTTGTGATGAAAGCAAAGCATCTTCACGCATCATATGATCATCGTAAAAAAATAACATACACAAAATATACCTAAGTTGACGCACTATATCTGCTAGCGCTTCATTTTCCCACTTGTGTACCCATTCAATGTTCTCTTCCCTCCAATCGTATAAACTCCAACCCCTGCCCATATTGGTTAACCTGCAAATTATGTAACAAAGTGTGAGTTTATTAAATTAAAAATGACACTAACTATTTAGGGATGTCACATCTTACTTATGTGTTTCCTCGTCGATACGTCTGGGAAAAGGTGGTGGAATTTCTTGATAAAGACCGAACTGTCTCATTACACGCTCTGGGTTGTAAGGCTCAACACACCACAGGAACAATAAGTTGCAGCGAGTCAGCCAGAATGCACTATCGGTCAACATGCCTGGTGTGAAGTGTCGAGCATCAAAGACCATTTTTAGCTGGTCCTGAGTCCATGGGTTCCATGTGACTTCTGCCTCATCAAGTATCTCAAACTGCTGGTGGTACATAGGGTAACAATTTTTCGCAATATCTGGAGACCAACGTTTCCGTGCCTTTGTCCACATGGTGGCCATAGTTGCGCTAGCACCCTCGCTAAAGTCGTATGGGTATACGGGTTGTACTATACAAGGTCGTCCTACAGGGAGGTATTCCCAGGACCACAACTGTAGAAACTCATAGGCGACACAAAGTAATGGAGCTTTTTGTGCGAAAGAGGTTTTTTGCGTGGCATCACACGAGCCTCTATATGTATGAGATAGCATGGCAGAACCGAAGCTGTATTTTGGCTGCTCGGGTAAAGGTTCATCTACCATATTCTCTGTAATGTAGATGAGACCAGGGACAACAACGTCCCCATGTGAATTTGGAAATAGATTCCCGAGGAGCCACAACAAATACGCAAACAGATGTCTTTTTCTCGTCTCCTCATTGGCGAAGCTAGATAAATTAAGAAAGTTATCACGAAGCCAGACGAGTGGGATGCCCCGAGGGTTACCAGAACGTTGTGATTCTGGCATTTCCATCCCAAGATGGGCTGCTATATCTAATGCCCAAGATGAAGACACTCGTGGAGAGACTACCGGCTCACCTCTAATTGGTAGAGCAGTGATCATAGAAACATCTTTCAGTGTAGGTGTAAGCTCCCCAAAACGAAAGTGAAAGGTGTGGGTTTCAGGTCTCCACCGGTCAACGAGGGATGCCAAAAGGGATGGGTCCGAACGTACTTGGTCGTCGCATGATGTGAGCCTAGCAAAATCTTGTAGTCCATAAGCGTCAAGGTGAGCAAGGAAATGATTGTGTATTGGCCATGTTTTCTTTATGGTTCGAAGTCTGAAAAGACGATAATCATGCTTAGTATTTGGTTTCAAAAATAGGTGGCAACAGTGGCCGGCGTCATGGGACCCCTGCAAAAGCATTGGCACTTCACCCATAACCTGCACACAAACATACAAATATAAATTACGAGGAAGACAGAAATACAAATGCAAATCAAAATTAACTTAAAAAATACAAAGAGATATGATTTACATTAATTATCTGAAGTTAACATCAGGAGTATAATAATACAAAGAGAATCAATTTAAATTTAATATAAGTACACATAACGAGTAGAAATATAAATAGACATGGCGAGTACATATATATCAACATCATGTGTTGTTGTTGGCTCGATACGGGCAATCTTTGTGTGAATGTCCAGGACACCTGCAAACGCGGCATCACCTTGGTTCTCCCATCTGGATATGGTCCATGTCATTGCGATGACGCCTAGACTGACGTCGTCCCTTTGCGGTTCTCATCAAGTCGGCGTTCGGAACCCATTTCGGCCCATCTGGCCATAATATTTTGTAGTTCATATCAATGCCCTAAGCCCAGAACTCACCGTTCCAAGTGTTGTACAGATTGTACATGTTGAAGTATGGCGATATGTATGGCTCGACGCTGATTTTTTGAACAGCAGCCGCCCGGAGCACATGACTACAAGGGTAGCCCTCAAGCTTGGGCTTGTTACAAGTGCACTCACAGGAGGTTGAGCCAAGGGTGACAGCTTGCTTTTTTGATCCTCTGTGGTGACCCTTAACGTACTTGGCTCGCACATTGACCTCCCACTTATTCCTAAGTGCGTCCACTTTTCTGCAGCCATGACTTTGGGACTTCTTTGCTTTCTCGTCCAGATGTCTTTGCATCTTCTCGGACCATGGCTTGTTCAATTCAACTTGTGCTTTGGCGACGGTGACCCTGTCTGCAAAGTATGACAGGGTCCGGTTCCAAGTTTCTTCAATTAGGGCTGTGATAGGCAGTGCTCGCACCCCTTTAAGAACACCATTGTACACCTCTGACATGTTGCTGGTCATTATTCCATACCGAGCCCCGGTGTCGTGAGCCTGCGCCCACTTCTCCAAATGAGGGCAATTCTCGGTGATCCACTGGCTTAAATTTATGGCCGTCCTACGACCCCTCCGGTCTTCTCTCTGCGGCAAGGCCGCGCGGTCGATCTCACCATTGATACCTGCCCATATCACATTCATTCTGGCTTCAGTTTTTTGCATGCACATCCTCTTGAATAACTTGAACCAATCCTTGTTTTTGAATTTGGAGTAAAAGTTTGCTGCCAAATGCCTCATGCACCACCTTCCCTCTAGATCGGGCCAGCCCCACTCTTCTTCCGACGCCTTAATTATTTTAAGAGCGCTTAATAATCCAGTGTTGCGATCAGAAATGATGCAAACACCTTTACGCTCTTTCACGACACCAATCTTCACGCAGCTCAGGAACCACAACCAGCTATCTTTGTTCTCGCTCTCGACCAATGCATATGCAATAGGAAGAAGCTGATTATTTGCATCCGCTGCAATCGCCACCAATAGTGTGCCCTTGTACTTTCCAGTGAGAAAGGTACCATCAACAGATAATACCGGGCGACAGTGCCTGAAGGCTTGTATAGTCTGGGCGAATGCCCAGAATAAGCGGTCCAGGATTAGCTCACCCGGGTTCATTGGGTTTGGACGTTCTCTCCGCCAAACTTGAGTCCCCCTATTAGCACTTGCTATTTGATGAAGCATTCTAGGGGCATAAGAATATGCCTCCTCATAGGTACCATACAAGTTCTTGAATATATTTTCCTTCGCACGCCTAGCCTTGCTGTAGCTAACAGGGAATCCAATTAGATCCTCTGCATCTTTTTGCAGAGCCCTAACACTAATGTTGAGACTTCCCTGCACAATTATTTCCATCGTCTGTGCCACAAATTTTGCTGTCACATTGCAGTGATCTGAAAGAGTCCCAGTTTGCTCACAGGTATGCTCCACTATTTTTGTGATATGCCATGACTGACATACCCCAGGCTTCAGTCTAGCGAGAACTCTTCCGCGACAACCTTTCGCGGTGTGGATGCATATGACCTTCAACTCTTTTTTATCAGACTGCTTCACTCTATGCTGGCGGTGGATGCCGATTGCATAGCTACCCATTGCCTGGTAAGCAGACTTCTTATCTGGGAAAACTTGCCCAACCTCCAGGCTTCCCGCTCCTAGGCCAGAAGCAGAGTGAAATTCGTTGGTGATGCTCATATCCTGTAAAAACCCAGGTTGCAGTGCCGCCGCGACCGCCCTCTGAGGAGGAACATCTTCTTCTCCGCTTGACTCCGAAGACGCAGAATAATGATCATCATCATCTAGCGCCTCCGGCAATCCCTCCACGTGTTCGCTCATGTCAACGGCCGCCGACCAATATCCTGTGTCATACACAGGCTGGCCGCCCATCGGTTCCGATGGGCCGATGCTAGGGGCTGATGTGATGGCCAACTCGACCTCACCACCCCTGCTACTGCATCCGGCAACATCAATGACTGAAATGAACTCCACATACACCATCGGCTGACCATACATTGAGTTATTGGGATTGCTTCCAAACCTCATGTACGACCCCCACGACCGATCACCTGTGACAGGCCGCAAACCCCAACGGGCAACTGTCCCATCATTTCCTCCGTCAACGACGAAGGCCTCCATTGTCATTTTTTTTCCTGCATCACTGGGCCAAACACCGCTCGGATGCACCTTCTAACAGCTGCGTAACCCACGTTGACCATGTCTCTCACCACAACTGTAGTCGACTCGCAGAAGGACACATCCACCCCGCATGGACCGTCGCGTAAGACGTTCCCATAGTACACTACTAAATTTTCCATAGTACCTAACCAACATACATGTTTACATTTCAAATAATTAGTAACTGAACATTTAGTAACGATGACAACATTTACATATCTTACGACTAAAATAATAACCGTATTTTTGTTATAAATATTCGGTTTGTTTTTAGAATGATTTGCTTAGACTTTAAGGGGTTGTTTGGTTAATGGGTATTTAAAGATCTATTTTTCTCAAACTTGTCTACGAGCGTAACAAACTAAAACTCTGTTTGCTTTTCTCTAACTACCCCAAAAATATCCTAAAATAGTTCTCGCAACATGCAAAAACTTAGCTTCTGGAAAAACGACTATTAGTAAAATATGGTTTTCTACATAATTTTCTTACAACAGGTTATGACAAAACTGAGGGTAAGTACTCGCTATCCAAACAACCACTAAACATAATATTACGATAATAACATTTTAATATCATATGAGTAAAATATCTAATTTCTTCCGGCATGATATAATGTTTTTCATATCATACAATAAAATTCATTTATTTACAAATAATAATATTTGCAGCGGCATGACAGTACATCAATATAAAAAATATTAACAAAATTACGGCGTCATTTTATACCTTAACTCCAATATGGATGTGCTTGCGAATGCAATTAAGAGTCCAAATAGTTCGAATAAATATCCATCACCAGTACTATATGAACAGAGTCAACCTATTATCATATGAACATCAATATTACACACGGATTTTTCTTTCTGCTATCAAAAGTATGAAAATAGCACTTGCATGTATCTAGTCATCACCTCAAAAGGGACAGTGAAGATGGAAACACAATTTCTTCAATCACGTCATCTCCTCCTTGTTTGCTACTAAGATTAATTATTTTACCTAATTACATACATCATCAAGTACATTAGCACATATTCATAACATATAAAATTTAGATTATTTCGACATAACAAAGTAGACCTACAACCTAACTATAGACTTATAAATAAACATACCACATGAAATAACATACCACATGCAATGAACAATTACAGTACAAGTGTTTCTTAATTACTGTATTAAGATTTCTTGCATGTCAATACTAATGGACGCACCTAACATTGATACAATATCTTCAACCTACTCTTCTAAAAAAATATATTATAAATGCTACATCTGTCGTTTGAAATTATTTCTAACCTCTAATCACTAACATTGCATAGCTAATGATGAGCTAAAAGACTAACTAATTACGACCTTGCATGCACAAAAAAATCAATTTATTGCAAAGCTCATACCTTGATCTTCAACTTCGTAGTTCACTTCGCTAGGCAAATCGTACTCCTGAAGCTCTAAATGACTCCAAAAAGTGATGAAATAATGCCTAACAAAATAGATAACACATAGTTATGAACTAAACAAAAAGAGTAAAAACATCATGCATGCAAACGAAGCCAACAAAAATGGATAGATCTTACCTTCGTCTATCTTTTCTTCAACTTCAACATATTCAAAATCCAACTCCAAATCGCCCTAAATCACGAGTGAAAGTGCCTACTGAGTTTTTCTTTCTCTCTGTTCTTACACACTCAAAAGTTAGAAGAGGATGCCAGTGTGCTTGCGCACGGAGCAGAAGCATACTATATAAAGGAAGAGGATCCCTGTAGTGTCGGCACAACAGGTTCCCGCAGCCTCGGATTCCCGCAGCGAGTGAGTGATTCCCGCAATGCCGTCGCATTCGCTGAAGCAATAATCAGCGTGATTCTCGCAGTGCCGTCGCATCCGCTAACGCAAAAGAACCAAAAGCGTCCATATTCCCGCGCGTCGGAGTCACAGCCGTCACTGTTGCGCCTCGAAATCAGCGCCGTCTGCGCACTGTCGCGCGTGCAGCAGCACAGGACAGGCCGCCTCGGCTTGTGGCGGCGTGGCCCACCTGCTGGGCCCGCGCGCAGCAGGCCTTGTCGGCCGGGTAGCGACAGCGGCAGCGGCGGCCGCCTCACCCGGTGGCGGCCGGGCCCGCCTGGCGCGGCCCGTTCCGTCGCGGCACGCTGGCCTGTGCTGCCCTGTGCACGCACCGTTATACACCGGGCTGCCGCCTCCTGTTGTGGCGGCCGGGCCCGCCGCCTCACGGCGTGGCGGCAGGTGACACGTGTCGCCTGCCGCCACTAGTGAGGGGGTCTCTTTTGTCAATTTCGTCCGCAGGGAATATTTTTGGCAATTCCAGTCGGCAGAAGGTCTCTTTCGTACCATGCTAGGTCACTTGTTCTCATCATGCATACTACTTGAAATTACCAAAATTTACATGTTTCTTTGGGTACGCTCTTTGCCAAAATGTTCAGTTCAGTCATAACCTTTTTTCGGGTTACCATGATATGTCTCGTGTTTTCTATACAACATATGTTGCTTCAAAATTACCAGGACTTGCAAGTTTTTTTGGTCACTGTTTGTTCATCATGAGCTTTCATGTCACTGCCCATTTTTTTAGGGTCCCGATAACTGCCACACGTGTGGGCGTTAAGGAATCTGCCCACACGTTCTGTGTGGTGCCTAAGAGGACCAGCCCACACGCTTGTGTGTGGGCAAAACAACTAGCGCCCACACGCCTCTTTTTTCCCTCCCGGTCCCTCTTACACGCGTGCGTGTGGGCGCCCACACGCCCGGTACGTCAGGCCTCGTACCTCGTGGTCCAGCACGTCCCACGTGACACTTTACCGCGCACGCAGTTGCCATGGGCCAGACCCTCGTCTATGTTCGTTTAAGTGCAGTTGCCATGTCGCTGAACTACGGTTGCCATGTCGGACAACTACAGTTACCATGTCTGCTCAACTGCAGTTGTCATCTCAGGTCAAAGTTCCAGATTGCCACTTTTTGCACAATTACAGCTGTTGCCATGTGTGTCTACTGCAGTTGTCATGATTTCAAAACTTTAGGAGTTGTCACCTACTAATACTAGGCAGTTGCCATGTAGCACTGAAAAAATGGCATGGCAAAAAAACATGTTCGGGTAAAAGAGAGAGTTGCCATGTGCTCACAAGCACGTTAGGGCAGTTGCCATGTAAAAAGAAAGAGTTGCCATCTGCTTACGTGCACGCTAGGCAGTTTGCTATGTACCATGCAAAACATATGGCAACTGACATTGTACGGGTAAAAAAAAGAGAGAGTTGCCATCTGCTTGCAATCACACTAGGGCAGTTGCCACGTACACTGCAAAACGCATGGCAACTGGCAGCTTGGGTGTGGGAGAGGAGGCGGACGTGTGGGCGAGATGGCAAACGCCCACACACCAGCTCTTATGCGTGACTGAAAACTGGTGTGTGAGTGAACTGCTAAACGCCCACACACCGGCCCCTCCGTGTGATAAGACGGATGTGTGGGCGAACTATGTCACACACCACACACACGCCTTGTCCTACGTGGCACAGAAAATCAGCCAGATTGTGCCAAAATTCATGCATATAGTACTGGACGATGATGGTTGTGTGTGGTCGAGATGGTCAACGCCCGCACGTGTGGGCGTTAACATTTCCGTTTTTTTAATATACGGTTGCCGCTTCAAATTCACCAAGTTTTCTGGAGGCATGAATTTTAACATGTTCGGCTTTTTATTCATTTTTAATCACTACGATTTTTGTTCTATGAAAATCTGCATACCTCATGTACCAAAACCACCATTTGTTGTTGTTCAGGCAAGTCATGACATCCTGTAGTTTTTTTTAACTATAACATCTTGTAACTTATGAGACCTTTGTGCTTTTCTTTCCCCTCTCGCAAGGCGACTAGGGAAAGTCTTTCTCCTCTCGATCTTTGCCGGCGAGCCCGTGGAATCACCTCCCCTCCGTCTGCCGCTCCGGCAGCCGGTGGCAGGTGGGGATTTCTGGTCCTTCGGCTCCGGCTAGTAGATAGCTAGGGTTTTAGTCCTTGTAGGGGTGACATTTGGACGGATTGCATCACTTCTTCTTCGAGCCAGTTTTGCGAGCTTCAATCCTCCTCAAGTTCGACCGTCTAGATGGATTAGACGAAGCTCCGGTGTAGATTCCTGCCAGCTCCTCGGGGTGGCTAGGTTAGGGTTTCTCGCCGTGCATACGCAACGGCGATATTTGATGTCAAATTCTTCAGATCGATTTAAAGATTCAATGGCGACGACTGCGACTCCGGGACGCTGGTCCTTAGGGGCATGTGCACGAAGACTTCTCGGCTGTCATTGACTAGGTCAGGCCGCTTCAGTATGGAGCGGCGACAGCGACGCGTTCTGGCGGCAACATTGGTCGCTCGATGATCCATGAACCTCGATGTAATTTTTATTATATTTGAGGTGTTTTATTTTTTGATGAATCTTTATAAAGATCTATCTTTTCGTTGAAAAAATTATAACATCTTTACTAGTTGTGAACGGAGGGAGTACGTATTGCCGCCTCACATTAGTCCTGGTCATGGGCAACCAGACCCGACGCTGCATCCGGGACGGGCCCGGGCCTAGATTTTGAGCCTGAAGGCCAGGCCTGGCCTGGGCCCGCCGTTTTCACGATTTACTAAGGGGCCCGGCCCTAGCCTGGGCCGAGGCCTGGCGGGCTTTCTCACTTTTGGGCCGGGCTTGGGCCCAAAAAAAGGCCCGACGGACGGGCGGCCTAGGTTTTCTGCCTCGAGCTTTGGTAGGCCCGGCCCGAAGCCCGGCAGATGGCCAGGTATACCTCACATGCATCGGTCAATCGGTGTCACGGCCGTACGCGACGACCCATACACACGGACGCCGGGCGGCAAATGACTCTGTTCGCCTTTTCTATGCCGTGCGTGGCCGTGATCGGGGCCTCTCCTGCTCTCCATCTCTTCTCCGCATACACGTACGTTCACATATGGCTGCCGCCTGCTGATACGTTGCTGCCCCATTGCCTGTTGGCCCCCCGTCCTGCATTTTTCCGACGGCGCCTGCAACCAGTATGACCGGTGCGGTGGCGTGGCACCTGCCGCCGTTGAGGATGGCGGCAGCTCGCCCATCGGGGCTGTATAGAAAGGACCGCCGCCCGGTGAGGAAAAATAACTCGGTTCATCTCATCCGGGGAAAAAGAGAAGCTGGATAAGGTTCGTGGTAGGGAGGAAGCAAGAGACGGGCTCTTCCAGATCTGGTGGTTCCGCCATTGCTCGGAGCCGCATCATCAGCTAGCCAGGTGAGCTTCTCTCGGATCCGGTGCTTTCTTCTACCGCAGTGGGAAATGGAAGGAAAAAATGCCAGAGTAGAAAAGAGCTTGACAAGTGTGGATATAATTGCTGGACAGAGCAGATCTGGGTTTCCTTTCCAAATCGCAGTAAAGATGTAGAAATGTGGTTTTAGAGTCGAGGCCATTCGATGTGAAATTGTAGAGTTGTTATGGCATGCCAGTGCAAAACAATTAAACAATAAAAATGTAGGAGAAGAAACTGTAGAAGTTGATGCTGCTATGGATGGGGAATGTCATGGAACGGTGATAGATTTGTTTGTAGTGGCGATCTAGCTTGAGAAGAAATGGAACAAAAATGTCTAGAAAGTGCTAGGGGATGTGGAGAAGCCAGCCTATTATAGTACTCCCTCTGTAAAGGAATATTTAGTGATCTGAACGCTTTTATATTTCTTTACTCAGTGAGTACTGTATTTCTTAAGGTTAAAGATACGGTGTAATAATGTGCAGTCGATATTTTTCTACAGGATGCCATTCCCAGATGAATATCTGCTATTTCGCACAGCAGGAAAGGTTTGGGATGGACCTGATGGTGTAAAACTGAGTCCTGATTGCCCATTTGTGGTTAGACCGATGACAGAGCTGAAGCATAAGCCGTTCGAACAAGTGTGGCACGCCATAATGAAGATTCTTAAATTGAATGAAGCAACCCATGAACTCAAGTTGCATCACATTTTGTGTGTAAGGACGGCTCCCTCGGCTGCTCCCTACTATGTGCTCACTGACATTAAAGGGGAGGCGTCTTGGATGGCATTTGAAAGTGTCGCTCCTTCAAGTTCGTGCTTTCAGACTGTTGGCCAGCTGGACCGTCAAGAAAACAAGCTCTGCTCCTAATGCAACAGACAGCAATAACACAACTGTTCCAGACGAAGGAGATGAATCCGATGATGGGACCTGGCCAAATTGCAAGCACGATAGACCATGCACCATCGAAACCTCATGGCGCACCGAAGACCCTGGTCGAAGGTTCTTCCGCTGCCCTCTCTTCATGGTGAGTTTCCTTCGGAAAATTGTTTATCACGGTTGTATCATTACTGCTCTGAACGTACAATCTCTGCATTAGTACGTCCACAATGAGATTTCCCTTTTTAATCAGCATTCGGGAGAAGACTGCAAGTTCAGCAAATGGTTGGACAAGAAGTTCCCTAAGAATGCAATCAAAATCATCAACAGACTCCAGGACGACGTTGCTGCAAGTCGATAACATGAAGTGTGAGCTTGAGGAACTCCGTCACCGTCAGAGCAAAAGAGCTACTGGAGAAGCTGTTGCAAGTGATGGAAACAGGTGCCCCTGTGGCAGCAGCCCTTGCGACTTGGCTTGTCGCAACCAAAGCAAAAGCTCCTAGAGTGGCCAAGGACAATTAGAATTAGGCCTCCAAATATGCAGAGTGGTACGTGGCACCACCCTAGTTTCATTTGTAATGGAGTTCTTATGTCTATTTTCTTGCAACCGTCGTGCTCTGAGAATGTGATCCGTGATCTAGGTAGTTTTAAGATCTGTTGCACAATTTGTCGTAGGATTTCAATGAGACATTGAACATTCTGAAGTTGTTGTGTTTATGCTTTGTCCCCTGTTTAAATAGTTTGCATGAACATGTTATCTTGCTACAACATACTGTACATTGGTTCGACTTTCTCTCATGTCTTGTCCAAACACACTGTCGACTTGAATCCTTCCAGCCTGGCAAAAAGGTGTTGATTTTGAAAGTAGCAAATGCTTTTGAGTGTGCAGTACGAAAAACTAATCTTCTTCGATGATCCCTGAATCTTTCTGAGCGTTGACGGTGTTGTTCTCTACGATGTGTTCAGGGGAGGTCACCCCTGCACTGGTTTCAGAGATAATACCTACCAAGAATGCCAAGGGCAGGAGCAACGGTAAGGGTTAGCACCAGTCCAGGATCTTAAGATCAGTTGCTAGAAAACCACTATGGTGTGGCTGGACCACACACCACACACAAAAACTCCAGATGAAACATCCCCACCGGAGACGAGGCGCCGGTTACGCTAGAACAGAATCACAGAGAGGCTGACGGGACAGATCTTGAGGAAGAGCTTGTCGGTGAATGACATTGCGGCAGGCCGCATCGACCAGAAATACAGTGAGCAGAGTAGAATACAGAAACAAAACCAACAACTAAAGGAAAATCTGACAGTGCATGTTTGTTTCTTGAATATCATCAGCCATATAAATTCATGTTCATTAACATGTACTCCCTCAGTTCCTAAATATAAGTCTTTCTTGAGATTCCAATGTGGATTACATATGGAGCAAAATGAATGAATTACACTTTAAACTACGTATGTATATATATACACATCCGTATTAGTCCATATTGAAATCTCTAGAAAAATTATATTTAGAAACGGAGGGAGTATTTGCAAACAAAAAACATATATATATATATGTATATAACGTGGAGCATCACAAAACTGTTAGTGCCACTTAAGTAGATAATGATTGCATTACTGGCCCTTTAGACAGTCTAGTCTGCTGCTCTTCCGTTGCACTAAGATTATTGTTGACATAGTCTTGAATTAATCAGTTCCTATCTCATCTCCTAGCTGAGAAGAGGCGAGGAACATACGTCGGCTAAATACCAAATCTATCTCGTAGAGAACCGGGGGTCTGGATGGACACGTCCTATCATATTCGTGCCCTCCTCTGCAGCAAGTGCTACTACAACACCCTTGCAACATAAACCAACATCTGTTCCCAATGCCCTGGAGATCAACTAGTAGCATTTTTTCCTTACTCTTGAGATCTATGGTAACGGATGTACCATCTTGGTTAACGAGCAAAGCACCTCTGCTCTCTGCAAAGAAGACACTGCTTATTCTCTTTTTGATCCCCAAATCCGTCAGCTGAGAGCGTAGCCAGCCCGCCTCATCCTCGTCGTTTTCTTCTTGCTTGGTCCAGAGCTCTAGAATGCCTTGGTATTGTATGGTGACAAACGAGAGTCTTCCTTCCCCGGCGATGCACAGGAATGGCGGATGTGATAGCCGCATGCTAGCGTCACATCTACTGATTGGGATCTTGGTCATGGAGACGTGTGACGTGGCGGCGTTTATGTGTAGGGTGTAGAAGTCTGCGCCATCCATGTACAGCCAATGCGCTGTGTCGCCGGTGACGACGCCGGCTCGCGCCCCGCACCTCCATCTCTTGCCGGAAACCTGAAGACACTTGATGGGCGCGCCCCAACTCCCCGTGGCCGAGGAGTACGTGCAGGCGCACACGACCAAGTCGCGGTCGGCGCAAATCACGAGCACTTGAAACGTCGGTTGCCGATGGTGGTCGGAATTAGCGGTACAATGATGGCCGTAGTCCGCGTCGGTGAGAAGCGCACAGCCGGTAAGGTCGCCGGCAAAGAGTGCCATGCTGTCAAGCAGGGGCGGCGGGAGAACACGCGTGCTCCTCTTGTCGATCAGAGGGCGGCACACGGCTAGATGGAGCGGCTGGCGGTCGATGCCGTTACCGACGCGGGTTGGCCGTATGATGCGCAGGAGTAGAAGACCGCGCCGCGACGCCAGCGGCCTCGCGAAGTCGAAGAGGCCATCGTCGCCGGCGACGAACGAGTCGAAGGCGAGACGCCCGTCGGCGCCGGCCTGCAGCTGCAGGCTCAGGAATTGCGGGGCCGAACCGGGTCCGGGTTCCCTTGGCATGAAACCGGACAGGCTGGTGGGATGCGCGTTCTGGGAGAAGATCCCGACGAGGGCGGACGGGTGGCGCGCCGTCTCCGGCCAGAGGCCGACCCGTCGGAGGAAGGCACGGTCGGTGACGAGGCGGCGCCATCGCTTGCACGTCGCCGCGCAGCGGAGGAGGTCCCGCAGGCCCGGCAGGCGCGCGAAGACATCGCGGAGGACGTCGTCCGCCATGTCGCCGGCGGCGTGTCGAGGGCGTGCGCGTTCGCGTTTGTTGGCGGCCATCGTGTCCACCGGCCGGCTAGGGCTCGATCTGATATGTTCGTGTCAATAATGCTACATTCACGGATACCCCTCTAATTCTCTCCACCCCCTGATTTTCAGGTGGGTGGGCCCCGCCCTCCCTCTTAACCCAATCATCATTTGCCAAGTCATAATGACCCTGTAAAATCCTCGTAATCATCCCTGAATGTAGCATTACTCTGTTTGTGTGATCTGTACGTCGAGGCCGGGTTGGGTTGGTTCACAAAGTATGCGGCACGCGATGCGCGATCGATAATATCGCTCGAGCTCGAGTACTATTTTTTTTTCCTAACAAAAATCACAACGTGCGGGCGGAATCCCACATGTACTGTACATTGTTCCTTACCCTTTTCTCCGGCGAGCAGCGGTAGTCGTCCCGAGGAAATGGTGTTCGCCGGGAGCAACTAATTAACGAGCGCTCCTTCAAGAGCCTCGCAACGATCAGCGCCAAATCTACAGCACCTGCTGCTCTAGCTAATTGCCCACCTCTTTCACGTGTGATTTCTATGTTATGCATGGCCGTGCCTAAGGGCATATCGGTTGAAGTAGATTCTTCTTTTCTCTCAAAAAACCCTTTCCCAAACTGTACAAGCTTCTTCCAAAGCATACAGCTTTCTAGATGTATATGACGATCTCTAGACCGACGGATCTGATTAATATTATTAAATTTAAGTAAGAAAACCACACTTTAATATGGAAACGTAAGAATGGAACAGAAAGAAATAATCCGCAGTTTATTGTCTTAATTTTTATTCTTTCTATATGAATACTATAGATTCTATTAATACGTAATCATATCATAAATGAAAAGTGTTCAATTAGAACATGAAAACGTGACTCAATTGGTCTTAGTTAGTCTTCGGGACGGAGTGGAAGAAGGGCGGAGACTCTCGAATGAGGAAAAGGATCCCTTCGAAAGAATTGACCGAGGAGCCGTATGAGGTGAAAATCTCATGTATGATTCTGTAAAGGGACAGTAAGGGTGACTTATCTATCCGTAGAGAATTGAGAATTTTCATGTCTTTCAATTCTCGTACTCGTAATTGGAAAGTTTTAGAAGGAGACCGTGCGACTATCTCCACTATAGAAAAAAAAGGATCAAATTTTTTAGTAAATACTAGAAAAAAGGGCTTTCTACATAGGGATTGTAAAAACAACGATTTTTCCCTATCAGCTGTAGGAAGTAAGGACATTTCACGAGAATCAAAAAACGAAGAAAGTATGGTCCATTTGGCGCGCTCTCAGCCATTCGCCACGTGTCGCGCTCTGGGCGCTCCTTCCAGATTTTTTTTCTATTTTTCGCACGTGTTTTCGGCTTTTTAAACGGTTTTTTTACGTTTTGGTTTTCCATCGGTCTTCCCTAGTTTTTCGACAAAAAAATAAATTCCGCAAAAAACACATTTTTTTCACGAGAGTCACGGTTTTGTTTTCGCGAGAGGCACGGCCGTGCCTCTTGTGAACGGAAAAAAACGCGTTTTCTGTTTTTTTTTCCTTTCACGAGAGGCACGGTTTTGCTTCCGCGAGAGGCACGGTTGTGCTTTCGCGAGAGTCACGGCCGTGCCTCTTGGAAACAAAAAAAACACATTTTCTGTTTTTTTTTCGCGAGAGGCACGTTTTTGCTTCGCGAGAGGCACGGTTGTGCTTTCGCGAGAGTCACGGCCGTGCCTCCTCGGGAACGGAAAAAACACGTTTTCTGTTTTTTTTTCTTTCGCGAGAGGCACGGTTTTGCTTTCGCGAGAGGCATGGTTGTGATTTCGTCAGAGGCACGGGCGTGCCTCTTTCGGAAAAGGGAAAAAACCCGTGCTCCCGGTTCGGTTTTTTCGTCCGGTTTTTTTCATGAAGAAAAGTTCGTCAAAACTTATCAACATGAGATCTAGTTTTGAAGATCTCGACACGAGGAATCCAACGGCCAAAGCGGTTCGAAATATGGACGCACGGTTTAAGAGATAAAACTTTTTGAATAAACGGATCTATGAAAAAAGGGAAAACTCCCAAATTGCGACAAGTGGCACACATGCAGCGCGCCACTTGTCGCAACCTGGGGAGGTTAGAGTGATCTTCGCAAGAAGTACTCTTTAACTAGTGATTTTGGTGTTTGCCGGCGGCTGCATATGCCAGCGAGGCAGCCCTGGACCTCTAGCCCAGATTGAGGCCCAAAAACCGATGGACGTTTTCGACAATTAGTGGGCTCTGCTGCGTACTTGACGACAACTGGGCCGCGCGAGGCGGGCCAGCTCATACACTTCCTCCGCCACCAATCTTGCCAGAGGTGCCCCGTCCGCGGCGCCGGCGCCGGCGAACTGCGCAATGGCCTTTCCCCTTGCACGAGCCGCGGCCATTCCTCGCCGTCAATCCTTCCTCCCTATTATCACATCTTTCCACCTCGTCCCATCTGCAGGCGCGCCGCCCCGCCGCTCCTAATCGCCGGCCTCCGGAGAGGGAGCCCATGAGGAACCTCGTCGCCGCCTGTTGTCTCACCCCCCTCAATCCTCGTCGACTGAGGTAAGTCTCGTGTCAATTACTCACTCAGGCAACAGTTCGACAAGTGTCAGTGACTCAGTGTGCCACCTGAAGGCCAAGAATGGCTGAATGGGGATAAAATCATGCGAGCGGTTCAGTCAAAAACCACACGAGCCGCAATTCAAAGTAAGAGCAGCGACGTCTTGCACACCTTCCAACTACTAATAGCATTGCAAATTATTGGATGACCTCCTGCAATGTCATCACATTATCTTGTTGATTGTTGCAGCTTGCAGCGTGGAAGCTAATTGAGTAGAAACCAAATGTGACATAAACTTGGCATCACTGATATAGTGATGTGCATATGTCAAAGAACAGTACCGTTATAGTTGTACAATTTCTAGCTTTGGTTCATTAGAACTGGCAAGCTCCCTTGTCAAATCCAGTTGTTGCCGGGTGCTCGGTTATTCTCTCACAAAGCTCATTTTGGTTATCAAATCATGGATCTGTCATTGGGCTTCCTCCTATTCACCATTTCCATGTCCCAGCAAAAGCATTTTTATAGCTGTAAAAGCATTTGATATTGTCCCAAAGTTCCAAGAATATAGTTCTGGTGCAGTATGCAGCCCCTCTAGCTGCAGTCAGTGCAATGACGCTTTCATCCCTTCGACACAGCTTTACGAGCTCAAAATCTTAAATATTCTGCTTAAAACATAGAAAGACCCCCTAGCTGTTGAACGGAAATGAACGGAAAAGGAAAAATGCCCATGAGCCAACAAAATTCTAAGTTATCTGGAGTGGTTGAGAGAGAGGGAGAGAGGGAGAGGGAGGGAGAGAGAGGGAGGGAGGGAGCAAATTTACAATATATTTGTAATTTAACAGTTTTCTTAATTCAAAAGATTTAAGTCGTCTTTTAATCTTTTTCAGTGAGGGACCGTGGCATCTGCATATACTTAAGAACTCTCAATACATCACTAACTTCATTTCAAATAACGATGAAATCGTGCAGAACTATAAACCACCTGAACCTACTAATTGATTGGTGTTTGTTAATCTATCAAAAATCCCAATTTGCTTAATTATGTGCATTTCTCTGATTTCTTAAGTGGCATTTTTAAACATGCTATTGATTTCAAGTTCAGCAACTATAATTTTTTTTGCAATTCTCAGATGGATAACTGGACAAAGCAATTAAAGCGAAATTAAGTGAAGAATAAGCACTTCAGATTGTAGTTTGACAAAATACAACAGATCATGGCTTTTGCTATTCTTAAGAAAATCTCCTGTCCAGCTCATAATCTAATTGCCTATCTTGTCAGGATTGCCTCATTTCACCTGGGGCCTGATACATGTGAGGCTAGAGGTGGAACTGAAGAAGCCGCATTGTCAGCAATGCGAAAATTCACTTGATTCGTTGCAACAAAGTTATGATCTATATTGCTCTCTGCATTCATGGTACCTTCCAAGACCTTGACTACCTCGGACATTTTAGGCCTTCTTTTGCAATCAATTTGTAAACACCACATCGCGAGCTTCATCATCTGAATGACATCTTGCTCGCGTGCTTGCATATCATTACTGGTCTTGTCAATCATATCTACCAAGTTATCATGCTTCACCTTTTTTTCCAAAAGGGTAATAAGATGCATGCTCTCTTCGGACCGAGAAGGGTCGAGATTCTTTCTTCCGTTGATGATTTCTATTACCACAATGCCGAAGCTATAGACATCCGCCTTTTCTGTGATTTGTGATGTCAACCATTCAGGAGCTAAATATCCAGGTGTGCCTCTCATCCGAGTAACCACTTGGCTCATATCCCTATCAATGAGCTTGCATAATCCAAAATCAGAAAGTTTGGCATTGAAGTTGTCATCTAAGAGAATATTTTGTGGTTTACATCTAAATGAGCAATTCTTTTCGTGCACTCCTCGTGGAGATAAGAGAGACCCTTAGCTATGTGAGTGATAATCTTGCATCGCGTGCTCCAATCCAAGGGAGGATCAATATTATCATCTTGACAATAGATCCATCTATCCAAGGATCCTTTGGGCATATACTCGTATACCAATAGCCTATGTGATTTCTCCACGCAGAAACCAATTAGCTTCACCAGATTGATATGGTGGATGCTGCCGATACTCTGAACCTCTGCTGAGAATTCTTTCTTTCCTTGACCTGCTTGATCCAAACGTTTTACTGCAATCCTTTCCCCACCAAGCTGTCCCTCAAACACAGAACCAAATCCTCCTTCGCCAAGCTTGTCTCTGAACTGCTCAGTTGCTACTTCTAACTGATGAAATGTGAACCTCATTGGTGTTCCTTGTAGCTTCCCAAACTCTTCCTCCTCTTCCTCCATCTCCCGGTGCTCTCGCGTTCTTCGTCTATGCATGAAAAAAAGGAGGAATCCGGCAATTAAGATGAAACCGACCATAGTACCTAGAATCAGACCAATGCGCCCTCTGCTGGATGAAGACGATCCCGTGCTTGGAGAAGAAGTATTTAGATCGATCGGTGGGCAGAAGACGATCCGGTAGTTGGTCCCCAACGGGCAAGTGAACGTCTTCTTCCAGTCAGCATCCATGGAGTAGTCGTAGACATCCGGGCAGATTTGCTGAAACAACAACGAGTATTTGGTGGGTTCGCAATTGTACGCTGCATTCCCGGTGCAGCAGTATCTGTCCTGCTTGAACACAGCGCACGCGTTGTTGCAACCCCCAGGGGCCGTCAACTCGCTTGGGCACTGTGATGTGATGTTGGCGGCGCAGCGTGGCCCTTTGCTGCAACCTGGCCCTCCCTGGTCCGGCACCGGCAGGAAGTCCATGGGTACGTTGAAGCCGTCGACGAAGGAAATGTCGAAGAAGTCGGTGCTGTTGAACTGGCCGATTATGAACTCAGCCATCGTGTTGGGCGGTCGGCCGTAGGCCTTGCAGGCGAGCATGCCGCCGCAGTCGCCCGTTTGGCAAGAACCGTTGCCTCTGCCGTTGAATGAGCAGCCCGTGCGCGCCCACAAGCGCCCGCGGGAGGCGAGCCCGGAGACGTTGAGGGTCCACGTCGCCCCCGGGTCGAGCTGCACACCACCGCCAACCGGCATGGCAGCCGGCCACACGGTGTAGGAGCATCGGTTGGTGATGTTTAACATGGTGGCCTGGCCGGTAACGATGAGGAGCAGGAAGAGGAAAGGCAGTGAGCAGAGAGCGGAAGAGGCGCACACCGCTGCCATTTGTGTTATCATTGCTCGCACGGCTGGCGGAAATGAACGGAAGCTTTTGTTATGTACAAGAGCTTGGGTGCAAGCAGAAGCTGCGTGGAAACTGGTCGGGCTTTGGACGCCTGGTTGACTGGCCTAATCTTTCAGTCAGGTCATGGTGCCAAAATGCATAGCAGCGTTTTTTATTGCTAATTCTAAAAAAAACGAAGGTCATGGTGCCAAATACTCCCGAATGACAGAAAAAATGCCAAGACAGATCCAACCCAATATGATCGATCGTTCTGCACAACTATATAAATTTTCATTTGGCCCCTGAAATGTTTTGAAATACTCCCTCCGTCTCTAAATATTTGTCTTTCTAGAGATCTCAACAAGTGACTACATACGGAACAAAATGAGTGAATCTACACTCTAAAATATGTTTATATACATCCGTATGTGATAGTCCATTTAAAATCTTTAAAAAGATAACTATTTAGGAACGGAGGGAGTACTTCATTTCAGTGAGAAATTGTATTAACCGCTGGAATGTTATATGTGTCGTTATTTTAGAGATTTTTTCAATAGAATTACTCATTAATTAGAGCACGTGTTCCAATGTCTCGCGCTTACCACAACTTTGTGACCGGTTCTCCATAATGAACTGGGCAACCTGGTCTTCGCTCGGTCCTCTTAAAGTAACTGAGCAACTCTTTTCTTTTTAATGAATGCAGGATAACTACCATTTAAAAAAAAAAAACGATCAAGAGTCGACATCAGATAACAAGTTGCATGGTAGCGGCAGGTGCGTGGAAGGAAACCTTGCTTGACCGGAATATCGACCATGTGCGGTCCGTCAACTAAAGGTCTACGTCCAAGTCTTGCTGGTGCTGGCTGCTTATTTAATTTTCCATGCGACCGGCTTGACCCCGCTAGCTGAGACCAAATGTTGAATACACCACGGGAGTCTCCGTCTTCATCTCCGGATGCCGCCAAGCTGGCTCCGTCAGAAAAGAACTATGTCCCCTTTACTAAGTCGTCTGCAACTCCGGTCACACCATACACCATAGTACTGACAGGGGCACTGCCGTATGAGGCATGGCAACACCCCGACCAAGCACTGATACTTGCCGCATCCAAGGTGCGAGGTACTCCTTTCATTTCAATGAATAGGGCGTGCATGCTTTCAAAATTCAAATTTGACTATAACTTATGAGTAGATCAATAATTTTTTTGTTATGACTTCAAAATCATAACATTACAAAGTTATGAATTCAACAGTATGATTTCTGTTACATATAGCCCACATTTGGTTGGCCTAATCTATAGTCAGAATTCAATTTTAAAATGCATGCGCACCTTACTCATTGGAATGGAGAGAGTACAACACCGGAGGTCTGAAGCATGCATCAGAAGCTAGCCGCATTCAGTCTGTGACCTCCACTTGCTCATGGAGCGGCTCCGGGGCCCGCCTCCCAGGTTCTTGCATCGCGGAACGCATCTTCAGTATCACGGGTAGGGAGACGAAAAGAGCCGTCGTCGCCACGACCTGAAAATAGAAGAATGAGGCTATCGCATGATACAACAACAACTATAAAGTCTTTAGTCTCAGACAAGTTGGGATAGACTATAAAGGTGAAACTTATAACATCTCGCGACCAACTCATGTTCTGGCACAAGGATAGTAAGTTTCCACGCACCTGTGTCCATAGCTAGTTCTTTGGTGATACTCAAATCTTTCATATCTCTCTTTACAGACTCCCATGTCAAATTCGGTCTATACTGACCTCTCTTGACATTATCCGCACACTTTAGCCGTTCGCTATGCACTGGAGCTTTTGCAGGCCTGCGCTGAATATGCTCAAACCATCTCAGACGATGTTGGACAAGCTCCTCTTCAATTAGTGTTATCCCAACTCTATCTCATATATCATCAGTCCAAACTCGATCCCTCCTTGTGTGGCCACATATCCATCTCAACACGCGCATCTCCGCCACACCTAACTGTTGAACTTGTCGAGTTTTAGTTGGTCAACACTCAGCGCCATAAAATATTGCGAGTCGAATCGCCGTCCTGCAGAACTTGCCTTTTAGCTTTTGTGGCACTTTCTTGTCACAAAGAATGCCAGAAGCTTGATGCCACTTTATTCATCCGGCTTTGATGCATTGGTTCACATCTTCATTAAAAAACCCATCCTTCTGCAGCATTGACCCCAAATATCAAAAGGTGTCCTTCTGAGGCACCGCCTGTCCATCAAGGCTAACCTCCTCCTCCTCGCACCTAATAGTACTGAAACCACACCTCATGTACTCGGTTTTAGTTCTACTAAGCCTAAAACCTTTCGATTTCAAGGTTTGTCTCCATAACTCTAACTTCCTATTAACCCAGGTCCGACTATCGTAAACTAGCACCACATCATCCGCAAAGAGCATACACCATGGGATATCTCTTTTTATGTCCCTTATGACCTCATCCATCCTAAGGCTATCGCACGATGCTCGCATATTTATTTTCAAGACAAGTACTCCCTCCGTCCCATAATGTAAGATGTTTACACTAGTGTTAAAAAATGTCTTACATTATGAGATGGAGGGAGTAAAAGAGAAGACCTAGCATGAAGTTGTTTTGGATAAAATGAGGAATGGTCAAGTCAACCTTTTCTATTTCTATGGAACAAGAAGATACACACAGTTGCATGAGCCACATGGGCCTAATGGGCTTTCCTCTATATAGCCAACTAATGCTCTTAACACCCCTTCAAACTCGAAAGGGGGGGGGGGGGCAGGAACATTGAGTTTGAGAAGCCTATGGTGTTCCTTCGTCTAAGCCTCAGTGAAGCAATCTGCCACTTGAAGCTCCAATGTAACATATTGGAGAAGAAGAATTGACTCTTGGCAGTGAGAACGCATGAACAACGCATCCACGCCAATATGCTTGGGTTAGCTCATTTTTTATGGGATCATTGGCAATCTGAATAACAGCGGTACTATCACAAGGGAGCAAGGTGGGTGCCTCACATGACACGCCAAGATCAGCCAGGAACCACCGGAGCCAAATAGTCTCTGGCATGGTAGTAGCAAGGGGTTGAAGTTTAGCCTCAACACTGGAACGGGATACTACAATATGTTTCTTAGATGGCCATGCAATCAGAGAAGTGACAGGAAAGAGATAGTAGTCGGTGACAGAGCGATGACCAATGATCAGCGGGATCACTCGTCCACGTGGATTCAAAGTAAGCATGAAGCTGGAGCTGGTTGGAGTGAGCATAAAACAATTGATGAGAAGATGTCCCCCTTGAGTACTGAAGCACACAAAAAAGTGGCTACAACGAACTGATGTAGGAGCACTGACAAATTAACTCAAAATGTGAACAATATGTGAAATGTCAGGCCTGCTCACAGTGAGATAGACAGGGCTTCTTGCAAGATGGCGATAGCGCGAAGGATCTTTAAGAAGAATTCCATCACTAGGACACAACTACAAGTGGGGCTCCATCGAAGTAGTAGCGGTGCGAGTGTCAGTGAGAGCTGGTAGGGAGACAAAATTTGAGTGTAGCGATGCAATTCTAAGAAAGTAACTGAGAGACCCCAAGTATGACATCTTAAATTTCTCGCTCGGTTCTTTCTTAAAAAAAACCAATGAAGCAGTCCATATCCGCAGTTTGACCAAAATACATGAGACTCATGGATAACTGCGGACAAAAGAGATGTCGAGAACAGAAAACGACATGCATAGAGAACCCTGATGAGTAAAACAACAAGGTGTACCGTCAGCAGTATGAACAGAAGCACCATCTTACACCGGCTTGCTTGACAAAAGCTCAGAGTGGTCAGAGGTCACTGTGCAAAGAAGCTCCAACAAAACAAGCGCCCATGGTTGAGCTACATGAGAAGCAGCAAACACAGAATCGCTCATTGCTGGCTGTTGTGGCTCATTGGTCACATCAATAGAAGATCTCTGAGTAGGAGGCCAACATTGCTGTTGGATAGGAAATCTCCTGCGATATTCAGCCAACAACTTTGGGCGAAGGGTAAAACACTAATAATTTGTGTGCCCAGACTTCTAGCAGTGAAAGTAGACAACATCTCTTGAAGAAAAATTTCTGACCGAACCTCGACGAGTAGCAAGGACACTAGTGTGAGTCATTGAAGATTGGATGAGGAAAGAGAGTGCAGACATGTTTCCTCGGCGATCAGACTAGCAAGTGCCTCATCCAAAGAAGGAGGTGTAGGATAGCCAAAAGGCTGGATGTGAATATTCTCAAATTCTTTCTTGAGCCTCATCACAAATTGAAACATGAATGACTGAGCTTCATAATTCTCCTTGGCCATACACGACTCACATCCAAAGCAGCTCTTTGGAGTCATTGACATAAGCTGGCTAGTGATGTGAGTGAAAGCTTCATAGTACTCCTAGATGGAAATGTTTTTTGTTGAACATTTTGCATATTTTGTAAGAAGGTAACTACAGTGCCCCACTAGGCTGAAGAAATCGTTGTTCCACATGTCTCCATATTTCCACTGTAGTGGAGTGATGCCCAAGACTCATCCATAGTGACAAAGTAATATAAAGAATTAAGGCACACATTTTTTTCGGCAAAGGGTGGATTTTATTGGCTCAAATGGAGCATCAAGATGATACACCACACTGAACACACACCCGACCTCTGCATAACTAAGATGCACACAGCTAACCCAACACACACACACACACACAAACACACTGGCAACTATCGAAGTCATAAGACCAAAAGCTATGTGCAGGTGTGGAAAAAGAAAAAAAGAAACAAGAAATAAGCCCCAAAGCGATTAGATGAACAATCGACAAACTACAACTAAGACCATATCTGCACCAACCATTGACACCACATGGATGACAAGGATCTTCAACAGCAACGCAATCAGGAAGGAAGCGGCACCGTCACCGGATCCAACCACAAAGGTCAGTATCAAAGTTTTCATCCTGAAGAATCAGTCTGAACATATCCGAGCAACTTTCTCCAAGCTTTCTTGGTTGCTTCGTCCTCCTTTCCACCAGGAGGAGCATCAACCAAATGGTCAAAAGATCGGCAACTCTAATAGTTGTCTTGACGGAGAATGCCTACTCCTTGTAATTGGAGCCATCAAGCTTGATGTCAATGCTAAAAGTGGAACCTTCTTTTGCCATAGCAGCAAGCCCAAATAACAACAGTCAGAGCAGACACCACACGCAACTTCCCTTTGCCAGAGGCAAAGAGGACACCAATAAATGCAGGTACCATGCTGCAGGAAACGGAAGCACCAGTTAGAATAAACAACAAACAACTAAAAAGTTCATTTGCTCCTCTGTTAGTGGCCTATCAGATCTAGTCAAGGTTGCAAGAAATTCCAAGCAGAAAGGGAGCAGCACAACCAGCCAGACCAACAACGAGGAGAGAAACCATCAACCTTATAAAGCATCCACAAGCAGCTCAAGCTCGATCCTAAAAATGAATCAGGCACGTATTGTCGTGGGCGGGGCAATACAATGGGATCCAACTCAGATCAGTTGTACCCGACGGGGATCAAAACAGCCACCAATGACTTGTCGGTGGTGAGAGAAAGAGGAGGCTAGTTTAGGGATTGGGCAGCCCAGGCTTTGATGCCATGTTAGATAAAATGGGGAATGGCCAAGTCAACCTTCTCTATTTCCATGGAGTAATAAGATATACACAACTACATGGGCCAGATGGGCTTGCCTATAGCGATACAAGCTATACAACTAACTAATAGTCTTAACAAATGTGTGACCTCTTGTCTATGATTTGGGTAAAGACACTTGGAGACTCCCACTACTACAGGCGTGAATAGCACTGACCCACCAAATCATATCATCATTGACACATGATTAACCCATCTGTTTCGGGCCAGTGATGACTTCTTTATCATTAACGGGCCACTTGGCTAGTTAGTGATGAGAAGGTACCACTGACCATCGGTGTGTCACTACCACCATGTTTAGTCTTAGCTAGGTTGTTGTTTTAAAATCAAAGAAGTGGCGAGAAGCCAAATGCACGTTATCATTACAGAGGCTTGGTTTCTTCTAAATCAAAGAAGTTAAGCATTATACATTTAGAGAAAAAGTCTCTTGCTTGCAGTCTAATTGCATATCTTCTTGGTATTCTCTCAATTCACCTTGGGCCTGATAGATCTGAGACCTGAGGTGAATCTAAGTAGCTCAGATTTCCAGCCATACAAAACTTTGTTGGACTTATTGCAACAAAGTTATTACTTATGTTGGTGTTTGCTTTCATGTCACCACCTTCCAATAATTTTACAACATCGGACATATTAGGCCTTTTTCTGCACTCAATCTGTAAACACCACATCGCGAGCTTCATCTTCTCAACTACATCTTGCTTGTGTGCTTGCATGTCGGTACTGCTCTTGTCAATCAAATCTACCAACCGACCACTCTTCACTTTTTCTTCCACTAGTGTAATAAGATGGATGTTCTCTTCAGACTGAGAGATGTCGAGGTTCTTTCTTGCACAAATGATTTCCATGACCACAACACCAAAGCTATAGACATCAGCCTTTTCTGTGATTTGTGATGTCAACCATTCAGGAGCTAAATATCCAGGCGTACCTCTCATTCGAGTAACCACTTGGCTAATATCTCTATCAATGAGCTTGCATAGTCCAAAATCAGAAAGTTTTGCATTGTAGTTATCATCTAAGAGGATGTTTTGTGGTTTGACATCCAAATGAGCAATTCTTTTTGTGCACCCTTCATGAAGATAAGAGAGACCCTTAGCTATATGAGTAATAATTTTGCATCGCGTGCTCCAATCCAGAGGAGGAGCATTATTGTCATGTCGACTATAAATCCACCTATCCAAGGATCTCTTGGGCATATACTCATATACCAAGAGCCTATGAGATTTCTCTGCACAGAAACCGATCAATCTCACCAGGTTGATGTGGTGGATGCTGCTGATTGTTTGAACCTCTGCCAAAAATTGCTTCTTCCCCTGGCCAGCTCGATCCAAACGTTTCACAGCGATTCTTTCTTCACCAAATTGCCCCTTGAAAACAGACCCAAATCCTCCTTCCCCAAGCTTGTCTGTGAATTGCCTAGTTGCTACCTGTAGTTGTTGAAATGTGAACCTCACTAGTGCTCCTTGTAGCTCACCAAACTCTTCCTCTTCCTCCATCTCCTGGTGCCGTTGCGCCCTTTGGTTACATTTACATGTGAAGAAAATGATTGTAACCAATACCGCGAGCAAAATGAAACCACCCGCAGGAGCTATTATAATCACAGCACGGCTTCTTAGGAAGGAGGATTTCAGTCTCTTGCTTGATGGGCCAACAGGTGCAGGCAGAGAGCTCGCGGGTGCCGGTGAAATTGTTAGATTGAACGGGGGACAGAAGATGACCTGGTAGTTGGTTCCCGTCGGGCAAGTGAAGTCGTTGTAGTCGGTATAGGCATCCGGACACATCTGCTTGAAGAAGACGGTGTAGGTGGTGGGTTCGCAGTTGCTCGTCCCATTCCCGATGCACGCGTTGTTGCAGCCTCCCGGAGCCTGCAGCTCAGTTGGGCACCGCGACGTTATGTTGGCTTCGCAGCGCGGCCCCTTGCTACACCCCGGCCCTCCCTTTGTTGGCACCGGCAGAAAATCCATGGGCACGTTGAAGCCGTTGACGAGGGAGATATCGAAGAAATCGTCCGTCTGGCCATGGCCAGTCGTGAACTCGGCCAGTGTGACCGGCGGCTGGCCGTAGTCCGTGCAGGCGAGCGTACCGCCGCAGTCGCCCGTCTGGCATGAACCGTCGCCTCTGCCGTCGAATGAGCAGCCCGTGCGCGCCCACAGGCGTCCTCTGGAGGTGAGGCCGGATACGTCGAGGATCCACGTCTTCCCCGGGTCGAGCTGCACGCCACCGCCGATGGGCACGGCGGCCGGCCACACCGTGTAGGAGCATCGGTTGGTGATGTTTAGCATGGTGGCCTTGCCGTTGGCGACGAGGAGCAGGAAGAGAAAAGGCAGTGAGCAGAGGGACGAAAAGTCGCCCACCGCTGCCATCTGTGGAATATGACTGACATGAACTGAAGCTTTTGTTATGTACAAGAACCTGGGGTCCGGCAGCTTCGGGGAAGGTGCTCAGGCGTGGACGCATGGTTGACTGGCCGAATCATTCAGTCAAGGACGCCTGTAATGTAAACCATACTGGAGTACTTCCGAAATGTCAGAAAAAAAGTAATGCAAAGAAAAATAATATATTTACCACACTAGCAAAATGCCCTGTCCCTCAGCAAGTTTTAGTTGGAAAATAAAGTTTTTGCATGCCGTGTGGGTGAAATAATGTTTACTGTTTTTTTTGGCACTATGAACATGTTCTGATTTGCGCAATCGGTGACATGCTGCTTTTCTATGACAACTGTATTAACACCTTGAGTATGCAATTGTTGAAGAATTTGTTTCCACCAGAAAACAGTGTTTTCCACCTCCGAGCACGTGTTCTAGTCGTAACTTCTCCACTAGAAAAAAGTTGTCAGTGAAAGAAACCAATATATTATCTTCTCTCGGGAGTCTGAAGACAGGTACATACAGGTCATGATCAAGAGTCGACATCAACAAGTTGCATGCTAAAAAGAAAGAACAAGCTGCGCAGGTGCGTGGAAGGAACGCCTAGCTCGAGTGGAATATCGATCATATGCTGTCCGTCAACAAAGGTCTACCTTAAGCTTCAGGGGGCACGCCCAAAACAAGCTGGTGCTGACTGCTTGTCTCATTTTCCACGATCTCTCAGGAGAACACGAAAGATAACCAAAGTGTGACTGATGCCGCTGAATAAGTTGTTTCTCGCAGAAAGAAAGATCTCCAAAGTATTCTCTTAACGTGCAGTACTTACCAAATTTCTAGCATGGACACAAATGCCTTGGCACCTGC
>NC_041383.1:646938277-646983918 GCF_002162155.2 Triticum dicoccoides | reverse complement strand
CCCTCTCATGCGTGAATCACAGTCCACAGACAAGACTAAATGGCATTTACCTTTTGTTTTCACCTGATGTGTAGCAACAAAATTATTGAGACTACTTGATCCTCGGTAAACAGGGTCAGGTGGTCGAAATAAGTTCGACTGGATTCATCAGAATTCATTACCTACAGTCACATACAGTGCATTACCGCTCAGGACTAAAGATTAAATAGGCATTTCAACAGTCTGACCAAGAGCACAAAATATATCAAGATTACATGATCCAGTGTAACCGACGAAGTTCAACTGGATTCACCATAACTCATTTGCTACAGCAAAAATAGATGAAAGGAAATTGTTCAATGCAGTTCATTACCGCTGAGGACCAAGATCAAATAGATACTGCAAAATTCTGATTAAGACTTTCAGTACACTAACTAATATTAGAGTTTTGGCCAATCATATTCCTTAAATATTATGGCCAAGAAAGCCAGATCACGGTTTTACCAAGCCACATGGGAACAAATTCATGTCTAGGGCAATAGCTAGAAACAACAATAGCAACAATGTTGTTTTTGCAATTATAATATGCTTACTCTCTAAGCAGCAGGCATGGCTCCGAACAAAGAATCAAGCTAGCTGGAATGTAAGCACTAGCAGATTGAACAGCATTATTTAAGTTAATTCGCAAATCAACAGGCCAATAATGCAGCCTAGGAAAGAGCCAATTTTTGGAGGAAGCACAAATGTGGTCTGTGGATAACACTACTGCCCATCTGCACTACTGATGACTCCAAGAACAGAAGAACATAGGGTAGGAGTAGACTTTTCTTGTTTTTCTCACCCAGCAAGAAAACTTCTTAGGAAAGCTGGTGTTTTCTTTTGTCGTTGATGGAATTATTCAGTTGGGTAGCAGAAGTTAAACTGCAGCAGACTGAATTCCTTAGCTACAGCTAAAGTAGATCAAAAAATCTCGATGCTCAATGGCAATGCATCACCAAGATCCCGAGGACTACAAAGTTTACATACTACACCTCACCAATATTAGGAGTTAGGACAGATAATCCTTAAATATCATGGCCAAGAAAACCAGATTCCAGAATAATTCAACCACATGAAACGACTTCGTATCCAGGATAATAGCTACAAAGACAAGAACAGTAACAACGTTCTCTGAAAATTGCAATATGCTTAATCTTTAAGGTTACCAGGGATTGCTTCAAACAGAAAGCCAAGCTAGCAGAAGCATGAGCACCAGCAAATTGGATGACATAATTTAGGTGGATTCAGAAATCAACAGACAAACTGTTCAGCCTGCAGAAGAGCCAATTCTTGGTGGAAGCACAATCTTGGATTTGTAGGTAACACTACTGCCCATCTGCACCTGCTCACGAGTCTGAGAAAAGTGGAACGTAGGGTAGACATATCGGTGCCTTGTTTTCCCGAAGATTAAGGATTCGACGGAATTTCTGATGTTGCATATCATATGATGCCAATGTATCATCAACACATGAATGCAAGAAAATCATGTCACAGTCTGGATGAATAGCAGCCACCTTGTACTCCACCCTAGTTATGCTCTGCAACTCATCATTGCTGACGCTATGCTTCAGGATCCATTGTTTACTATCATAATCCTCCATGCACCAGAGTGATGCTATCAGTGTGGTACTCTCCTTATTTTTCTTCTTGTTCTTGTCGACAGTTGCTAGGGGTGTGGCAGCATAGTGCAAGCACCCCTGTGACAATCCAATTCTAAAACTCAAACCACCTGATGGCACACGGATAGTCTTCCACACCTGCCCCTCCATGTCCACTGCTACCAGCACCACATCGTCGTCTTTCTTCATGGGTTTCAGCACACCAAGCAAGTGCAGCATACCGTGAAAGAAGACACTTGTAAGGCCAGTGCACAGGCTAATTTTCTCAACCAATCTGCTTTGTCTACGCTTCCAAGTTCCAGTTTGCGAAGAGTAGATGTTCACTCCCGTGACGCGTTTCTCAAGAACTGTCTCCTCAAACTGAAGAACATGGAAATGGGACGACGCTGCCGGATCAAAAGCCAAATGAGCGAAGATGCGATGGTCGCTTTGCACCTCTGGGATAGGGGGCAGGTCAACCCACCTCTCAGTGGCCGGATTGCACACGATGAAATGAGGTTCAACCGTCGAATCCATGTCCGTGGAAGGAGAAGGGGCCATGTAGGCAAGGCCGAGGAGGAGGCCATTGCAGGTGTCCAGCTGGGCGATGTACCAGTATTTGTCGGGTGGCAAGAAAGGGAGGGACAGGTCGGCCGGCGGGGCTGCGCTGACGGAGACATTGGCGAAGTGGAAGCGCTGGAAGCGGGGGTCAACCCTGTCGTAGGTGCTGTAGACGAAGCCGGCGAGGGTTTGGGATAGCTTCTTGCGGTTGGCGGGGTCGGCGATGAGGTCGCGCCAGGACGGGGAGACGCACTTGAAGCGGTGGAGGGACCTGGCGGGGAGGCGGGAGAGGATGTCAAAGATGAGGTCTTCCGTGAGGAGGCTGGCCGCCGCCAGCACCGCCTCCTCCGCCGGAAGGTTGGTCGTGGCGTCGTGCTCGCCTCTTTCTTCTGCCCAGACCCAGAGCTCTTCTCCTCCACGGTGCCGCTTAAAGGAACAAGCACTGCGTCCTCCGCCGGAAGGTCGGCCGTGCTCGCTTCTTTCTTCTGCCCAGACCCAGAGCTCTTCTCCTCCATGGCGCCGCTTCAAAGAACAAATTGATGGGGAGAAGGACAAATTAATCGTGGGGAGAAGGACAAATTGATGGGGAAGTAGGTCGCGGTGTCTCCGTGCGCGTGAGGAGAAATACCTTGGCTTGAGGCGGCGGCGTAGGCTGCAGTTGTTCATGGGGACGGCGCTTCTCGGCGGCGTCGGCGATGGGGAATCGGAAATGTTAAGCGTCGTAGGGGATAGTGGCTGATATTGGGCCGCGATGGGTTGCAGCGAAATACTGGGCCTTATCAGGCCTGCGTTCTACATTATCCCACAAACACACTGATCTCACAAACACACAACAACACAAAAAATATATACGTTATACACAACAAAAATAATATCATGGATAGCTACATTCAAATATGAATTAAAGAATATAATATTTGATGACATGCATTAATATTGAGCAGGCCAGATATGCGGTCAAACTTTGACCCAAAATACAGTGGGGATTAATAAAACCCAGACGGAGGTAGTACTTGCTAACTCGACTCCAAATGAAAAGGTCAGGTTGCCCCCCACATGATCTAGAACTCGGATCACATATGACAAGCACCAAGAACACCAACAACTGGTCCTTTAACCAGTAGCCACTATGAAACGATGCCCCAAGAGGAGCGATGCACCAGCGTCGTCATTGCCCGATCCCCTATAGGATCTAGGGTTTCCCCCGGAGCTATCCCTGGTGAAGAAATGAGCATGCCACCAAAACAACACCTTCAAGAAGGAAGCATATGCCAACGAGCATCACCGTCGTTTACCCAGCACAGTGCCACAGCTTCCCACCCAATCAAGTATCAGCTAGACTGTCACTACCATCCCCTTCCCAGCTTGATGGTTATCAGCCCCACGTGCATGATGAATGTTGTGGCTGATACGTCCATTTTGCATCATGCTTTTATATCAATGTTTATTGCATTATGGGCTGTTATTATACGTTATGTCACAATACGTATGCCTTTTCTCTCTTATTTTACAAGGTTTACACGGAGAGGGAGAATGCTGCAGCTGGAATTCTGGGCTGGAAAAGGAGCAAATGTTAGAGACATATTCTTCACAGCTCCAAAACTCCTGAAACTCCATGAAAGTCAGTTTTGGAATATATTAAAAATATTGGGCGAAGAAAGCACCAGAGGGGGGCCACCCACCATCCACGAGGGTGGAGGGCGCGCCCTACCCCCCTGGGCGCGCCCCCTGCCTCGCGGGCCACCTGGTTGGCCCCCGACGTCCATCTTCTGCTATATGGTGTCTTTTGCCCTGGAAAAAATTATAAGGAAGCTTTGGGGAAGAAGCGCTGCCGTCTCGAGGCGGAACCTGGGCAGGACCAATCTAGGGCTCCGACGGAGCTGTTATGCCGGGGAAACATCCCTCTGGGAGGGGGAAATCGTCGCCATCGTCATCACCATCGATCCTCTCATCGAGAGGGGGTCAATCTCCATCAACATCTTCACCAGCACCATCTCCTCTCAAACCCTAGTTCATCTCTTGTATCTGATCTTTGTCTCAAAACCTCAGATTGGTACCTGTGTGTTGCTAGTAGTGTTGATTACTCCTGGTAGTTGATGCTAGTTGGTTTATTCGGTGGAAGATCATATGTTCAGATCCTTAATGCATATTAATACCCCTATGATTATGAACATGAATATGATGAGTAGTTACGTTTGTTACTGAGGACATGGAGGAAGTCTTGTTGTAAGTAGTCATGTGAATTTGGTATTCGTTCGATATTTTGATGAGATGTATGTTGTCTCTCCTCTAGTGGTGTTATATGAACGTCGAGTACATGACACTTCACCATTGTTTGGGCCTAGGGGAAGGCATTGGGAAGTAATAAGTATGATGGGTTGCTAGAGTGACAGAAGCTTAAACCCTAGTTTATGCGTTGCTTCGTAAGGGGCTGATTTGGATCCATATGTTTCATGATATGGTTAGGTTTACCTTAATTCTTCTTTTTTGTAGTTGCGTATGCTTGCGAGAGGGGTTAATCATAAGTGAGATGCTTGTCCATGGAAGGGCAGTACCCAAGCACCGGTCCACGTGGATGAAATTTGTGGATTATTTAAGCTTGCAGGTATGCTCGAGGATGTTGTCAAGAAGAAGGTCTTCCCTTTATCTTTGAAGGGAAAGGCATTGGCATGGTATAGGCTATGTGATGATATTGGATCATGGAACTACAATCGATTGAAATTGGAATTTCATTAGAAGTTTTATCCTATGCATCTGGTTCATCGTGATCGGAATTATATATATAATTTTTGGCCTCGTGAAGGAGAAAGTACCGCTCAAGCTTGGGGGAGGCTTAAGTCAATGCTATATTCATGCCCCAATCATGAGCTCTCAAGAGAAATTATTATTCAAAAAATTTATGCTCGGCTTTCTCATAATGATCGCTCCATGCTCGATACTTGTTGTACTGGTTCTTTTATGATGAAGACTACTGAATTCAAATGGGATTTATTGGAAAGGATTAAACGTAACTTTGAAGATTGGGAACTCGACGAAGGTAAGGAGTTAGGTATAACTCCTAAGTTTGATTGTGTTAAATATTTTATGAATACCGATGCTTTTCGTGAATTTAGCACTAAATATGGACTTGACTCTGAGATAGTAGCTTCTTTCTGTGACTCATTTTCTACTCATATTGATCTCCCTAAGGAGAAGTGGTTTAAATATCATCCTCCCAATGAAGTAAAGGTAGTAGAACCTATTAATGTTGAAGAAAAAACTATTACTTATAATGTTGATCCTATTGTTCCTACTGCTTATATTGTGAAACCACATTTCCCTGTTAGAATAAAGGATCATGCT
This sequence comes from Triticum dicoccoides, assembly GCF_002162155.2. Classification (NCBI taxonomy): domain Eukaryota; kingdom Viridiplantae; phylum Streptophyta; class Magnoliopsida; order Poales; family Poaceae; genus Triticum; species Triticum dicoccoides. Next base: position 646,978,399 of record NC_041383.1, on the reverse strand, counting down.
AAAGCTTCAACTGTGGTTTGTAAGAGTAATGCTAGAACACCTACACCCCCTGAGCAAATTAAAGTTGAACCTAGTATTGCTATAGTTAAAGATCTCTTGGTTGATAATATTGATGGGCATGTTATTTATTTTTGTGATGAAGCTGCTAGAATTGCTAGATCCCATACTAAAAATAAACATAGACCTGTTGTTGGCATGCTTGTTGTTTCTGTTAAAATAGGAGATCATTGTTATCATGGTTTATGTGATATGGGTGCTAGTGTGAGTGCAATACCTCATTCCTTATACAAAGAAATTATGCATGATATTGCACCTGCCGAAATAGAAGGTATTGATGTTACATTAAGCTTGCCAATAGAGACACTATTTCACCAATTGGGATTGTTAGAGATCTTGAAGTCTTGTGTGGGAAAATTAAATATCCTACTGATTTTCTTGTTCTTGGTTCCCCACAAGATGACTTTTGTCCCATTATATTTGGTAGACCCTTCTTGAATACTGTTAATGCTAAGATAGATTGCGAAAAGGATATTGTTACTGTTGGTTTAGGGGATATGTCTCATGATTTTAATTTTGCTAAATTTCATAGACAACCCCATGATAAAGAATTGCCTAGTAAAGATGGAACTATTGGTCTTGCTTCTATTGTCGTGCCTCCTAATGATCCTCTAGAACAATATTTGCTCGACCATGAAAATGGTATGTTTAGGAATGAAAGAAGGGAAATAGATGAAGTATTCTTTAAACAGGGACCTATTTTGAAACACAACTTGCCTGTTGAAATCCTTGGGGATCCTCCTCCCCCCAAGGGTGATCCCGTGTTTGAGTTTAAACAATTACCAGATACTCTTAAATATACTTATCTCGATGAAAAGAAGATATATCCTGTTATTATTAGTGCTAACCTTTCAGAGCATGAAGAAGAGAAATTATTGAAAACTCTGAAGAAGCACCATGTTGCTATTGGATATACTCTTGATGATCTTAAGGGCATTAGTCCCACTCTATGCCAACACAAAATAAAATTGGAGAAAGATGTTAAACCAGTTGTTGATCATCAATGATGGTTAAATCCTAAGATGAAAGAAGTGGTAAGAAATGAAATACTAAAGCTTATGGAAGCAGGTATAATTTATCCTGTTGCTGATAGCTAGTGGGTAAGTCATGTCCATTGTGTCCCTAAAAAGGGAGGTATTACTGTTGTTCCTAATGATAAGGATGAATTGATCCCACAAAGAATTGTTACAGGTTATAGAATGGTAATTGATTTCTACAAATTAAATAAAGCTACTAGAAAAGATCACTACCCTCTACCTTTTATTGATCAAATGCTAGAAAGATTATCCAAACATACACATTTTTGCTTTCTAGATGGTTATTCTGGTTTCTCTCGAATACCCGTGTCGAAAGAGGACCAGGAAAATACCACTTTTACTTGCCTTTCGGTACTTTTGCTTATAGACGTATGCCTTTTGGTTTATGCAATGCACCCGCTACCTTTCAAAGATGTATGACTGCTATATTCTCTGACTTCTGTGAAAAGATTGTTGAGATTTTCACGGATGATTTCTTCGTTTACGAAACTTCTTTTGATGATTGCTTAAGCAACCTTGATAGAGTTTTGCAGAGATGCGAAGAAACTAGTCTTGTCTTGAATTGGGAGAGGTGCCACTTTATGGTTAATGAAGGTATTGTCTTGGGGCATAAAATTTCTGAAAGAGGTATTGAAGTTGATAAAGCTAAAGTTGACGCTATTGAAAAGATGTTGTGTCCTAAAGATATCAAAGGTATAAGAAGTTTTCTTGGTCATGCAGGTTTCTATAGGAGGTTTATTAAATACTTCTCTAAAATTTCTAGGCCTCTGACTAATCTCTTGCAAAAAGATGTTCCTTTTGTCTTTGATGATGATTTTGTAGAAGCATTTGAAATACTTAAGAAAGCCTTGATTTCTGCACCTATTGTTCAGCCACCTGATTGGAATTTACCCTTTGAAATTATGTGTGATGCTAGTGATTATGTTTTTGGTGTGTTCTAGGGCAAAGAATTGATAAGAAATTAAATGTTATCCACTATGCTAGTAAAACTCTAGACAATGCCCAAAGAAATTATGCTACTATTGAAAAAGAATTTTTAGCAGTTGTATTTGCTTGTGATAAGTTCAGACATTATATTGTTGATTTCAAAGTAACTGTCACACTGATCATGCTGCTATTAAATATCTTATGGAAAAGAAAGATGCTAAATCTTGACTTATTAGATGGGTCCTCTTGCTACAAGAAATTTGATTTGCATATTATTTATAGAAAGGGAGCTGAGAACCCCGTTGCAGACAACTTGTCTAGGTTAGAGAATGTTCTTGATGACCCACTACCTATTGATGATAGCTTTCGTGATGAACAATTAGCTATCATAAATGCTTCTCATACTGCTCCATGGTATGCTGCTTATGCCAATTACATTGTTGCTAAATTTATACCACCTAGTTTCACATACCAGCAAAAGGTTTTTCTGTGATTTAAGGCATTACTTTTGGGAGGAACCACACCTTTATAAAGAAGGAGTAGATCGTGTTATTAGACGTTGTGTACCTGAGCATGAACAAGAACAATTCCTATGCAAGTGTCACTTCAAGGCCTACGGAGGACACCACACTAGAGATAGAACTGCACATAAGGTATTGCAATCTGGTTTTTATTGGCCTACTCTTTTTAAATATACCCGTAAATTTGTCTTGTCTTGGGATGAATGTCGAAGAATTGCTAATATTAGTAGACGTCAAGATATGCCTATGAATTATTCACTTGTTATTGAAACATTTAATGTTTGGGGCTTTGATTATATGGGACCTTTTCCTTCCTCTAATGGGTATACACATATTTTAGTTGTTGTTTATTATGTCACTAAGTGGGTAGAAGTTATTCCAACTAGTAGTGCTGATCATAACACTTCTATTAAGATGCTTAAAGAAGTTATTTTTTTGAGGTTTGGAGTCCCTAGATATTTAATGACTGATGGTGGTTCACATTTTATTCATGGTGCTTTTCATAAAATGCTTGCTAAGTATGATGTTAATCATAGAATTGCATCTCCACACCACCCTCAACCAGTGGTCAAGTAGAATTGAGTAATAGAGAAATTAAATTGGTCTTGCAAAAGACTATTAATAGATCTAGAAAGAATTGATCCAAGAAACTTGACGATGCATTATGGGCCTATAGAACTGCTTATAAAAACCCTATGGGTATGTCTCCATATAAAATAGTTTATGGAAAAGCATGTCACTTACCTCTCGAACTGGAACATAAGGCATATTGGGCTATTAAAGAGCTCAATTATGATTTCAAACTTGCCGGTGAGAAGAGGCTATTTGACATTAGCTCACTTGATGAATGGAGAACCCAGGCCTATGAGAACGCCAAATTGTTTAAAGAACAAGTTAAAAGATGGTATGACAAAAGGATACAAAAGCGTGAGTTTAATGTAGGTGATTATGTTTTGCTATACAACTCTCATTTAAGATTTTTTTTGCAGGAAAACTTTTCTCTAAATGGGAAGGTCCTGACATTATCGAGGAGGTCTATCGTTCCGGTGCCATCAAAATCAAAAACGCCGAAGGCACAAATCCGAAGGTGGTTAACGGTCAAAGAATCAAATATTATATCTCAGGTAATCCCATAAATGTTGAAACCAATGTTATTGATACTGTAACCCCGGAGGAGTACATAAGGGACACTTTCCAAAAAGTTTCAGACTCTGAAAAGGAATAGGTATGTGGTACGGTGATACGTTCATTTTGCATCATGCTTTTATATCAATATTTATTGCATTATGGGCTGTTGTTACACATTATATCTCAATACTTATGGCTATTCTCTCTTATTTTACAAGGTTTACCATAAAGAGGGGGAATGCCGGCAGCTGGAATTCTGGCTGGAAAAGGAGCAAACATTGGAAACCTATTCTGCACTGCTCCAAAAATCCTGAAACTCCACGAAACTTATTTTTGGAATTAATAAGAATTATTGAGCGGAAGAAATACATTAGGGGGCCCACACCCTGTCCAGGAGGGTGGGGGCGCGCCCCCCTACTGGGCGCGCCCCCTGTCTCCTGGGCCCCCTGGTGGGCCTCCGGTGTCTATCTTCTGCTATATGAGAGCTTTTACCCTGGAAAAATCGGGGGCAAGCTTACGGGATGAAACTCCGCCGCCACGAGGCGGAACCTTGGCGGAACCAATCTAGGGCTCTGGCGGAGCTGTTCTGCCGGGGACACTTCCCTCCGGGAGGGGGAAATCATCACCAACGATCCTCTCATCAGGAGGGGGTCAATCTCCATCAACATCTTCACTAGCACCATCTCCTCTCAAAACCCTAGTTCATCTCTTGTATCCAATCTTGTATCAAAACCACAAATTGGTACCTGTGGGTTACTAGTAGTGTTGATTACTCCTTGTAGTTGATGCTAATTGGTTTACTTGGTGGAAGATCATATGTTAAGATCCTTAATGCATATTATTACTCCTCTGATTATGAACATGAATATGCTTTGTGAGTAGTTACGTTTGTTCCTGAGGACATGGGTGAAGTCTTGCTATTAGTAGTCATGTGAATTTGGTATTCGTTCCATATTTTGATGAGATGTATGTTGTCTTTTCCTCTAATGGTGTTATGTGAACGTTGACTACATGACACTTCACCATTATCTGGGCCTAGAGGAAGGCGTAGGAAGTAATAAGTAGATGGTGGGTTGCTAGAGTGACAGAAGCTTAAACCCTAGTTTATGCGTTGCTTCGTTAGGGGCTGATTTGGATCCATATGTTTAATGTTGTGGTTAGATTTACCTTAATACTTCTTTTGTAGTTGCGGATGCTTGCAGTAGGGGTTAATCATAAGTGGGATGCTTGTCTAAGTAAGGGCAGTACCCAAGCACCGGTCCACCCACATATCAAATTGTCAAAGTACCGAACGTGAATCATATGAACGTGATGAAAACTAGCTTGACGATAATTCCCATGTGTCCTCGGGAGCTCCATTCTCATTATTAGAAATTGTCCAGGCTTATCCTTTGCTACATAAAGGATTGGGCCACCTTGCTGCACTTTATTTACTTTATTTACTTGTTACACGTTACTATTTATCTTATCACAAAACTATCTATTACCTACAATTTCAGTGCTTGCAGAGAAAACCTTACTGAAAACCGCGTATCATTTCCTTCTGCTCCTCGTTGGGTTCGACACTCTTACTTATCGAAAGGACTATGATAGATCCCCTACACTTCTGGGTCATCAAGACTCTTTTCTTGCGCCGTTGCCGGGGAGTGTAGCGCTTTTGGTCAGTGGAACTTGGTAAGGAAACATTTATATAGTGTGCTGAAATTTTCTGTTACTTGTCACTATGGAAACTAATCCTTTGAGGGGCTTGTTCGGGGTATCTTCACGCCGACCTGAAGAGCAAAGAGTTGCTCCTCAGCCTACTGAACTTTATGAAAATATTTACTTTGAGATTCCTTCGGGTATGATAGAGAAACTGCTAGCCAATCCATTTGCAGGAGATGGAACATTGCATCCCGATTTACACCTTATCTTTGTGGATGAAGTTTGTGGATTATTTAAGCTTGCAGGTATTCCCGATGATGTTGTCAAAAGGAAGGTCTTTCCTTTATCTTTGAAGGGAGATGCATTGACATGGTATAGGCTATGTGATGATACGAGATCTTGGAATTATAAACGATTGAAGTTGGAATTTCACCAGAAGTTCTATCCTATGCACCTTGTTCATCGTGACCGTAATTACATATATAATTTCTAGCCTCGTGAAGGAGAAAGCATCTCTCAAGCTTGGGGGAGGCTTAAGTCAATGTTATATTCATGCCCCAATCTTGAGCTCTCCCGGGAAATGATTATTCAAAATTTTTATGCTCGACTTTCTCTTAATGATCGCAACCTGCTCGATACTTCATGTGCTGGTTCTTATATGCTGAAGACTATTGATTTCAAATGGGACTTATTGGAAAGAATTAAACGCAACTCTGAAGATTGGGGTTCCGACGATGGTAAGGAGTCAGGTATGACACCTAAGTTCGATTGTGTTAAATCTTTTATGGATACCAATGCTTTTCGTGGATTTAGCACTAAGTATGGACTTGACTCTGAGATAGTAGCTTCTTTCTGTGAATATTTTGCTACTCACGTTGATCTCCCTAAAGAGAAGTGGTTTAAATATAATCCTCCTATTGAAGTGAAAGTAGTTGCACCTATTACAGTTGAAGAAAAGACTATCACCTATAGTGATCCTATTGTTCCTACTACTTATGTTGAGAAACCTCCTTTTCCTGTTAGGATAAAGGATCATGCTAAAACTTCGACTGTTGTTCATAAGAGTAATACTAGGACTTATACACCTCCTGAGAAAATCAATGTTGAACCTAGTATTGCTATGGTTAAAGATCTCTTGGATGATGATTTAGATGGGCATGTTATTTATTTCTATGATGAATCTGCTAATATTGCTAGACCAGATACTAAGATACATAGACCTGTCGTAGGCATGCCTGTTATTTCTGTTAAAATAGGAGATCATTGTTATCGTGGTTTGTGTGATATGGGTGCCAGTGCTAGTGCGATACCCTATGATCTATATAAAGAAATTATGCACGACATAGCACCCATTGAATTAGAAGACATTGATGTCACCATTAAGCTTGCTAATAGGGATACCATTAAACCAGTTGGGATTGTTAGAGATGTTGAAGTTTTGTGTGGGAAGGTTAAATACCCAGCTGATTTTCTTGTTCTTGGTTCCCCACAAGATGATTTTTGTCCCATTATTTTTGGTAGACCCTTCTTGAATACAGCTAGTGCTAAGATTGATTGTGAAAAAGATACTGTCACCGTTAGCTTAGATGGTATGTCTCATGATTTTAATTTTGCTAAGTTTCATAGACAACCTCGTGATAGGGAACCACCTAGTAAAAATGAGATTATTGGTCTTGCTTCCATTGCCGTGCCTCCTACTGATCCGTTAGAACAATATTTTCTAGACCATGAAAATGATATGTTTATGAAGGAAAGAAGGGAAATAGATGAAGTGTTCCTTAAACAGGAACCTATGCTGAAACATAACCTTCTTGTTGAAATTCTTGGGGATCCTCCTCCACCCAAGGGTGATCCCGTGTTTGAACTTAAACCATTACTTGATAATCTTAAGTATGCTTATCTTGATGAAAAGAAAATATATCCTGTTATTATTAGTGCTAACCTTTCATAGCAAGAAGAAGAAAGATTATTGAAAACTCTGAAGAAGCACCGAGCAGCTATTGGATATACTCTGGATGATCTTAAGGGCTAGTCCCACATTATGCCAACACAAAATTACAGTGGAGAAAGATGCCAAACCAGTTAGAGATCCTCAACGACGACTAAATCCCAAGATGAAGGAAGTGGTAAGAAAGGAGATACTAAAGCTCCTTGAGGCAGGTATAATTTATCCTGTTGTTGATAGTGAATGGGTAAGCCCTGTCCATTGTGTTCCTAAAAAGGGAGGTATTACCGTTGTTCCTAATGATAAAGATGAATTGATCCCGCAAAGAATTATTACATGTTATAGGATGGTAATTGATTTCTGTAAGTTAAATAAAGCTACTAAGAAAGATCATTACCCTTTACCTTTTATTGATCAAATGCTAGAAAGACTATCCAAACACACACATTTCTGCTTTCTAGATGGTTATTCTGGTTTCTCTCAAATACCTGTGTCAGCGAAGGATAAATCTAAAACTACTTTTACTTGCCCTTTTCGTACTTTTGCTTATAGACGTATGCCTTTTGGTTTATGTAATGCACCTGATACCTTTCAAAGATGCATGATACGCAACTTAGGCAATGAAAGCCCCTCTCCGATGGCGGTCCTGAGGTAAGGGTTTCCCGTTAGTACTAAGCTAAGCCAGAGCCCATAGTAGCATGTGGCTGTACTGGAAGCTACATCAAACTGTACTTGGAAGATCTCATTCCCCTGGACGACAGTCCCCACCAAAAACCTGTGTGCAAGACCCCAGTCGAGCGCATTCACTGCAAGACCCCGATGGGCGCAATCACTTGTAGACGCTCCCGTCAATACCATTCCGTCCAGGGAGTAGAAGATAGACTAATATATAGTTTTGTTTTTCAATAGTTTTCACAAAACGTTGCCCCAAAAGAGGCATGTTTAAAGTTTCAAAACAATTTTTGTTTTCATCCCACCCATTTTGTGCAAGCGTGGCCAAGCATGGTTGCAAGTCTTGAACCTATGGCTCTAACTAGTAATAATACTTTGTAAAAATTTTGTAAAACATGCATAGCATTAAAATACAAAGGATTATACATAATATGAAAACATAGGTCAAAGCATGATCAATTTGCAACTTGCCTGAATTCTTGAAGATGAAATATTCTACTCGTTGTCGTCTCGCCTTCTCATTACGATATATCTAGCGATAAATAAAGTACTTTAACATGAGCAAAACAACATCCAAATAAAAGATACAATTAACAATACAATTATTTAGTTATTACTATTATTAAGCTAGTTACTATGGCGTGGCAGGGTTGAGATGGATCAAGTTGGCTTGATTGAAAATATGACATAAATCATATTCCGCGGTTGGATCAAATTGATACAAGTTAGGATCTTGGTTGAAGGGTTGTGAGGCAAGGTTCTATGACAAAGTCTATAATGGGTTTGATTGGAATATTTGACTTGGGTCCAATGAAAATGATAGATGGAGTTGATGGCATAAGGTTTATGTTACAAAATTTATGTAACATTTCCTAAGTCCAAATTTGTATAGTGATGGCATATGACCAGAGAGGTTTCTAGGGATCTATCTAATGATTTTTAACAATGAAACAATTTTAGTTTGATGAGTTGGTTAATCGATGATCAACAAAGGTCGGAGTTAGGGTGTTGGGCTAAAACCTGCAACTAAACCTTGCTGAAAAAATTAATCTATGAGTTCTAGCAGATTGGTATGGTTCCAAAGACAAATTTTCATATACTAAACATTTTTATATGATTTATAGATTAGAAGATATAGCAAAAGTACTCAATTTAACATTTAAAACAGAACTAAATTTTAACTTGCCAAAAACTGAGATCTCGAATTTTTATAATAAACTAGATGTTCCAAGGAATCCGGGGATATAAAATTTGTCGAATTTGGACATATGGTTTAGGAGATACGAATTTTTGAAGTTTAGATATTTTTCTGAAAATGAATTACGGGTTTTAGTATTAACTGCCACGTGTCAAGCTGTGATTCGTTGGTACCCCTACAACTAAGAACACGATCCTGAATAATGGTTGGGTGCTCATCGTGAGGTTTACCGGAGTTGGGCGGCGCGGCGCGGATTCGACGACGGAGACCTGGCCGGTGACGAGAGATGCACTACGGCGTTCAGAATGATGAGGTGAACACGATGGGGTACGGGTACTGCCGTTCTCATCCGCTGGAGGTCGTGGGTGTTGGCTGGAGCAAGGCAGAACACCGACGAAATTAGGTGCTGCCGTTCGTGCGTTCTGGCTGGAGAATCAAGGAGAAAAGAGGGTCACACAAGTGCGCACAGGAGATACAGAGAGAAAGGACTGAACAGACGGTCATGAGTCTTACTGGCGGCGCCGGAATCGTTTCTTGATGGCGGTGGCTAGGCTTGGTTTGGGCGAGCAATTTCTCGCGGAAGGAGAGTTAGCGAGAGTGGTTTTCGATCGTGGGGAAGCCAGGGAATGAGGAGATCATCGGGGTGCATTTTATAGGTGTGAGGGGAGTCTATACGACGAGATCCGTCGCGAGCTTAGTGCAGCCATTAATTGCTGTTTGTGCAAGAACATTTCCGGATCAATTCGGCGATTTAAAGCAATAATGTTGGGTTCTAATTCCCTCAATGGGTTACTTATAACGCTCTCCACAATTTTCGTGTTTACTCCGGAGTGAAACGGGCAAGGAATTAAGTGGGAGGAGGGGAGGAAGAGGGGAAGGCCATGGCTGTTTCTGTTCTGTTCCTGCTCCAGATGAACGTACAGAGGAGGAAGAAGGAGTTGCGTGGAGTTGGGCTGAGGAAAAAATTATCATGGGCCTTAGTGGAAGAAATTAGCCCAAAGGGAAAGTCAAGGAAAAAGAATACAAGCTGGGTTGTGAATGTGCTGTTGCCTCGCGCCTGTGTGATATTTAGGAATTAGGATCGAAATATATTTACGTATAGAAGTACGTGCACAAAAGTTTACTTAAAACAAAAAAATGTCTACAGTATATTATTTAGAGTCCAAGAAAATTAGTTTTCAGAATTTAATAAAATAAATTCTGTGCACGAACTACTGCTTTATGGACATAATTGATTTACTAAAAAAAATCAATTTTGAGTTTTGCATGTTCACAAAAGGATAAATGTACCATATTAAATATTTCCAAATATATCATTGGAGAAGTCATATTATATCCTCTCATTAAATTTTGTTTTGTTTGAATAATTTGGAAATATTTAAAGGGCACTAAAACTCCAATTAAGATCCAAGTTCAGATGGAACTAAAAATTCAAAGAACTTCACATAAAATATTCTTCCACCACATTTTGAGAAAGTCATTTTATTCTCACCCCATTTTTATTTGTGGTTTCAAAATATTTCATAGGTGACCGAAAGAAAAGCAATTGGATGAAATATTTGAAACAAGAATCAAAAGGTTTTAATTTCTCATGAAAAACATAGCAATTCACTCAATAATATCTTATTATTAACATTCCAAAATTTGGAAAATTTTGGGATGTTACAAGGGAGCTGAGAACCCCGTTGCAGACAACTTGTCTAGGTTAGAGAATGTTCTTGATGCCCACTGCCTATTGATGATAGCTTTCCTGATGAACAATTAGCAGTCATTAATGCTTCTCGTACTGCTCCTTGGTATGCTGATTATGCTAATTATATTGTTGCTAAATTTATACCTCCTAGTTTCACATACCAGCAAAAGAAAAAGTTTTTTTATGATTTAAGACATTACTTCTGGGATGACCCACACCTTTATAAAGAAGGAGTATATGGTGTTATTAGACGTTGTGTGCCTGAGCATGAACATGAACATATCCTACGCAAGTGTCACTCTGAATCCTATGGTGGACACCACGCTGGAGATAGAACTTCACACAAGGTACTACAATCTGGTTTTTATTGGCCTACTCTCTTCAAAGATGCTCGTAAATTTGTCTTATCTTGTGATGAATGTCAAAGAATAGGTAACATTAGTAGACATCAAGAAATGCCTATGAATTATTCTCTTATTATTGAACCATTTGATGTTTGGGGCTTTGATTATATGGGACCTTTTCCTGCCTCTAATGGTTATACACATATTTTAGTTGCTGTTGATTACGTTACTAAGTGGGTAGAAGCTATTCCAACTAGTAGTGCTGATCATAACACTTCTATTAAAATGCTTAAAGAAGTTATTTTTCCGAGGTTTGGAGTCCCTAGATATCTTATGTCTGATGGTGGTTCACATTTTATTCATGGTGCTTTCCGTAAGATGCTTGCTAAGTATGATGTCAATAATAGAATCGCATCTCCTTATCATCCGCAGTCTAGTGGTCAAGTAGAGTTGAGCAATAGAGAGCTCAAATTAATTTTGCAAAAGACTGTGAATAGATCTAGAAATAATTGGTCCAAAAAACTTGATGATGCATTATGGGCCTATAGAACTGCATACAAAAATCCTATGGGTATATCTCCATATAAGATGGTTTATGGAAAAGCATGTCATTTACCTCTTGAACTTGAACATAAAGCATATTGGGCTATTAAAGAGCTCAACTATGACTTCAAACTTGCCGGTGAGAAGAGTTTGTTTGATATTAGCTCACTTGATGAATGGAGAACCCAAGCCTATGAGAATGCCAAGCTATTCAAAGAAAAAGTCAAACGCTGGCATGACAAAAGGATACAAAAGCATGAGTTTAACGTAGGAGATTATGTGTTATTATTCAACTCTCGTTTAAGATTTTTTGCAGAAAAACTTCTCTCTAAATGGGAAGGTCCTTACGTTATCGAGGAGGTCTATCGTTCTGGTGCCATAAAAATCAACAACTTCGAAGGCACAAGTCTGAGGGTGGTAAACGGTCAAAGAATTAAACATTATATTTCAGGTAATCCTATCAATGTTGAAACTAATATTATTGAAACCGTAACCCCGGAGGAATACATAAGGAACACTTTCCGGAACGTTCCAGACTCCGAAAAGGAATAGGTATGTGGTATGGTAAGTAAACCGACTCCAAAACAACTCCAATGGCAATTTTTATCAGTTTTGGAATATTTAAGAATTTTCGAAAGAAAGAAGTAGTCCGAAAGGGACATGAGGCCCCCACGAGAGTGGAGGGCTCGCCCACCCCTATTAGGCGCTCCCCCTGTCTCATGGGCACCTCGTGTGGCTCCCGGACTCCGTTTTCTTGCACGTTACGTATTTTGGTCGGTAAAAATTCATTATATATACTCCCGAAGGTTTTGACCACCGTATCACGCAAATATCCTCTGTTTTCGTTTCGAGCTATTTCTGTTTCAGATCTAGAGCATCATGTCGTCTCCAAGTGCTCCAAAGGACAAGTTTTTCAAGAGGGTTATCAACCCCTATCTCGCGGAGGTGCTGCAACACCCTAAAACCATTGAGATGCGTGAGGGGGTGCTGCACATCTGCGATGTGGAGGGACCAAGGCGTACCAGAAGCGTGGAGACAAAGCTCGAAGCCGTGGAGCAGCAAGTTTTCAAGTGCCAAGGGATGGTAGAGCGTGGACTCAACGCCAACCAGATGATGATCACGGAGTTCACCAACAACCACAAGCTGGATGCCGAAGTCATTGGGGAGACCATCTTCAAGCTTCAAGAGAAAATCGAGCACCTCCAAGCCCAGATCTATGACCTGCAAAACCAGAACTGTGAGTATGAATATGGATTCAAGAGGATGAGTTTGGCTGCAGATTTAAGGATCCCGGAGACTTGATCATCCTTCTATGATGGAGAGCCTATGCCTTGGAAGATGGAAGACAAGCCTACATCATCAACAACTCCTACTTCAACACCTCCGAGGACATAATCACATGGGTATGGTCACTCCCCTTGGCAACTGCCAAGCTTGGGGGAGGTGCCCTGGTATCATATCACCATCACACTCTTATCTTTACCGTTTTATTTAGTTCGATCCTTTTAGTAGTATCTTGATCTAGTAGATTGAAGTTTTGATATCAAGTAGTTTTGAGTTTTGCATTGTGATCTCTTTTTTAATCGAGTCCGTGAGCTATCTATAATAAAGATTAGTGTCGAGTCAAGGGCTTTTCTATGTTGCTATGATCTTGAGAAAGTAGAAAGAATAGAAGAGTTCATATTGATCTCATGGATAGTGATGACTTCACACATAGAAAGTATGAGGCATAAAAATTGTTGAGAGTTGATAAACGTAGTCTTGGTCATCGTTGCAATTAATAGGAAGTGATAAGGAAAGAGGGGTTCACATATAAATATATTATCTTGGACACGTTTTATGATTGGGAGCACTCATTAGGTATGACATGCTAAAAGGGTTGACGTTGGACAAGGAAGACAACGTAATGGTTTATGTTTTCTCACATCTCAGTTAAAGTATATTGTCATTGACCTTCCAAACATGTTGAGCTTGCCTTTCCCCCTCATGCTAGCCAAATTACTTGCACCAAGTAGAGATACTACTTGTGCTTCCAAATATCCTTAAACCCAGTTTTGCCATGAGAGTCCACCATACCTACCTATGGATTGAGTAAGATCCTTAAAGTAAGTTGTCATGTTGCAACCAATAAAAATTGCTATCTAAATATGTATGACTTATTAGTGCAGAGAAAATAAGATTTGTACGATCTTGTTGTGGAAGTAATAAAAGCGACGAACTGCATAATAAAGGTCCACATACAAGGGGCAATATAAAGTGACGTTCTTTTGCATTAAGATTTTGTGCATCAACCCTAAACGCACATGACAACATCTGCTTCCCTCTACGAAGAGCCTATCTTTTACTTTATGTTTTTACTTTATGCTTGAGTCAAGGTGATCCACACCTTTCCCTTTTTCATTTTATCCTTTGGCAAAGCTCCTCATGTTTGAAAGATCATGATATATACATATCCAATTGGATGTAAGTTAGCATGGGCTATTATTGTTGACATCACCTAAAGGTGAATATGTTGGGAGGCACACAATAAGCCCCTATCTTTCTCAGTGTCCGGCTGAAACTCCATAACCACAAGTATTGCGTGAGTGTTAGCAATTGTAGAAGACTACAAGATAGTTGAGTATGTGAACTTGCTGAAAAGCTCTATTGTTGACTCTTTCTGATGTTATGATAAATTGCAATTGCTCCAATGACTGAGATTATAGTTTGTTAGTTCTCAATGAAGTTTTTGAACCATACTTGACATTGTGAACTGATTGTTACTTGAACATAAGAAATCGTATGGCAAAATCTATATATGTTGCTGTTATAAGAATGATCATGATGCCCTCATGTCCGTATTTTATTTTTATCAACACCTCTATCTCTAAACATGTGGACATATTTTTCGATTTCGGCTTTCGCTTGAGGACAAGTGAGGTCTAAGCTTGGGGGAGTTGATACGTCCATTTTGCATCATGCTTTTATATAAATATTTATTGCATTATGGGCTGTTATTACACATTATATCTCAATACTTATGGCTATTCTCTCTTATTTTACATGGTTTACCATAAAGAGGGGGAATGCCGGTAGCTGGAATTCTGGCTGGAAAAGGAGCAAACATTGGAAACCTATTCTGCACTGCTCCAAAAATCCTGAAACTCCACGAAACTTATTTTTGGAATTAATAAGAATTACTGAGCGGAAGAAACACATGTTGGGGAACGTAGTAATTTCAAAAAATTTCCTACGCACACGCAAGATCAGGGTGATGCATAGCAACGAGAGGGGAGTGTATCTTCAAACCCTTGAAGATCGCTAAGCGCAAGTGTTTATCAACGCGGTTGATGTAGTCGTACGTCTTCACGATCCGACCGATCCAAGTACCGAACGCACGGCACCTCCGAGATCTGCACACGTTCAGCTCGATGACGTCCTCTCCTTCTCGATCCAACAAGATGGGCGAAGTAGTAGATGAGTTCCGGCAGCACGACGGCGTAGTGACGGTGTTGGTGAAGAACAATCTCCGCAGGGCTTCGCCTAAGCGCTACGGAAACTATGACGGATGATAAACTAGAGGGGACGGGGTTGCCGGCACACGGCTTGGTGTTTCTTGATGTGTCTTTGGTGCTAGCCCTACCCCTCTATTTATATGTTGAGCCCTAGGGTCGAAATTTGGAGTAAAAGCCTCCTCAAAGTCGGTTTTGCCCGAAAGGCAAGAGTCCTACATGGACTCCAGGGCTAGACGCCAGGGTTCCCGGCGTCTACCCCCTAGACGCCTGGGTTCTTGGCGTCTAGCCTCTGGTCTCCGCAAAACTCCCTTTTGCACTTTCCAAAAGCCTTGTGGGCTTTCCCCTTTGGCCCAAATAACGTGTTCTCGTACCCAAACATTTCGGGAAACATCCAGAACCCCTTCCGATGAATTCCGGAACCCTTCCAGAGATCAAACACTATTATCCCATATATTAAACTTTATCTCCAGACCATTCCGGAGTTCCTCGTCATGTCCATGATCTCATCCAGAACACCGAACAACATTCGGTCACCAACATACATAACTCATATAATACTATATCGTCAACGAAACATTAAGCGTGCGGACCCTACAGGTTCGAGAACTATGTAGACATGACCGAGACACGTCTCCGGTCAATAACCAATAGCGGGACCTGGATGCCCATATTGGCTCCCACATATTCTATGAAGATCTTTATCGGTCAAATCGCATAACAACATACGTTGTTCCCTATGTCATCGGTATGTTACTTGCCCGAGATTCGATCGTCGGTATCTCAATACCTAGTTCAATCTCGTTACCAGCAAGTCTCTTTACTCGTTCCATAATACATCATCCCGCAACTAACTCATTAGTTGCAATGCTTGCAAGGCTTTAAGTGATGTGCATTATCGAGTGGGCCCAGAGATACCTCTCCGACAATCGGAGTGACAAATCCTAATCTCGAAATACGCCAACCCAACAAGTACCTTCGGAGACACCTGTAGAGCACCTTTATAATCACCCAGTTACGTTGTGACGTTTGGTAGCACACAAAGTGTTCCTCTGGTAAAGGGGAGTTGCATAATCTCATAGTCATAGGAACATGTATAAGTCATGAAGAAAGCAATAACAACATACTAAACGATCAAGTGCTAAGCTAACGGAATGGGTCAAGTCAATGACATCATTCTCCTAATGATGTGATCCCATTAATCAAATGACAACTCATGTCTATGGTTAGGAAACACAACCATCTTTGATCAACGAGCTAGTCAAGTAGAGGCATACTAGTGACACTATGTTTGTCTATGTATTTACACATGTATTATGTTTCCGGTTAATACAATTCTAGCATGAATAATAAACATTTATCATGATACGAGGAAATAAATAATAACTTTATTATTGCCTCTAGGGCATATTTCCTTCAGTCTCCCACTTGCTCTAGAGTCAATAATCTAGTTCACATCACCATGTGATTTAACACTAATATTCACATCTGCATGTGATTAATACCCATAGTTCACATCGTCATGTGACCAACGCCCAAGGGGTTTACTAGAGTCAATAATCTATTTCACATCGATATGTGATTAACACCCAAAGAGTACTAAGGTATGATCATGTTTTGCTCATGAGAGAAGTTTAGTCAACGGGTCTGTCACATTCAGAGCCGTATGTATTTTGCAAATATTCTATGTCTACAATGCTCTACACGGAGCTACTTTAGCTAATTTCTCCCACTTTCAATATGTATCCAGATTAAGAATTAGAGTCATCTGGATCAGTGCCAAAACTTGTATCGACGTAACCCTTTACGACGAACCTTTTGTTACCTCCATAATCGAGAAACATATCCTTATTCCACTAAGGATAATTTTGACTGCTAGATCACTATTGTACTCCCTTGCCAAAATCAGTGTAGGGTATACAATAGATCTGGTACATAGCATATCATACTTTATAGAACCTATGGCATAGGGAATGACTTTCATTCTCTTTCTATCTTCTGCCGTGGCCGGGCTTTGAGTCTTACTCAATTTCACACCTTGTAACACAGGCAAGAACTCTTTCTTTGACTGTTCCATTTTGAACTACTTCAAAATCTTGTCAAGGTATGTACTCATTGAAAAAACTTATCAAGCGTCTTGATCTATGTCTATAGATCTTTGATGCTCAATATGTAAGTGGCTTCACCGAGGTCTTTCTTTTAAAGAACTCATTTCAAACACTTCTTTATGCTTTCTAGAAAAATTCTACATCATTTCTGATCAACAATATGTCACTCACATATACTTATTAGAAAGGCTGTAGTGCTCCCACTCACTTTATTGTAAATACAGGCTTCACTGCAAGTCCGTATAAAACTATATGCTTTGATCAATTTATCAAAGCGTATATTCCAACTCCGAGATGCTTGCACCAGTCCATAGATGGATCGCTGGAGCTTTCACATTTTGTTAGCACCTTTAGGATTGAAAAAACCTTCTGGTTGCATCATATACAACTCTTCTTTAAGAAAACCATTAAGGAATGCAGATTTGACATCCATTTGCCAGATTTCATAAAATGTGGCACTTGCTAACATGATTCGGACAGACTTAAACATCTCTACAGTTGAGAAAATCCCATTGTAGTCAACACCTTGAACTTGTCAAAAACCTTTTTGCGACAAGTCGAGCTTTGCAGATAGTAACACTACTATCAACGTCTGTCTTCCTCTTGAAGATCCATTTATTTTCTATGGCTTGCCGATCATCGGGCAAGTCCATCAAAGTCCACACTTTGTTCTCATACATGGATCCTATCTCAGATTTCATGGCCTCCAGCCATTTTGCGGAATCTGGGCTCATCATCGCTTCCTCATAGTTCGTAGGCTTATCATGGTCTAGTAACATGATTTCCAGAACAGGATTACCGTACCACTCTGGTGCGGACCGTACTCTGGAAGACCTACGAGGTTCTGTAGTAACTTGATCTGAAGTTTCATGATCATCATCATTAGCTTCCTCACTAATTGGTTAGAAATCACTGGAACTAATTTCTGTGATGAACTACTTTCCAATTCGGGAGAAGGTACAATTACCTTATCAAGCTCTACTTTCCTCCCACTCACTTCTTTCGAGAGAAACTCCTTCTCTAGAAAGGATCCATCTTAGCAACGAATATCTTGCCTTCGGATCTGTGATAGAAGGTGTACCCAACAGTTTCTTTTGGGTATTCTATGAAGACGCACTTCTCCGATTTGGGTTTGAGCTTATTAGGATGAAACTTTTTCACATAAGCATCGCAACCCTAAACTTTAAGAAATGACAACTTGGGTTTCTTGCTAAACCACAATTCATATGGTGTCGTCTCAACGGATTTAGATGGTGCCCTTTTAACGTGAATGCAACTATCTCTAATGCATAACCCCAAAACGATAGTGGTAAATCAGTAAGAGACATCATAGATCGCACCATATCCAATAAAGTGCGGTTACGACGTTCGGACACACCATAACGTTGTGGTGTTCCAGGTGGCGTCAGCTGTGAAACTATTCCACATTGTTTTAATTGAAGACCAAACTCGTAACTCAAATATTCATCTCCGCGATCAGATCGCAGAAACTTTATTTTCTTGTTACGATGATTTTTCCACTTCACTCTGAAATTCTTTGAACCTTTCAACTATTTCAGACTTATGTTTCATCAAGTAGATATACCCATATCTGCTCAAATCATCTTGTGAAGGTCAGAAAATAATGATACTTGCCACGAGCATCAACACTCATTGGATTGCATACATCGGTATGTATTATTTCCAATAAGTCAGTAGCTTGTTCCATTGTTCCGGAGAACGGAGTTTTAGTCATCTTGCCCAAAAGGCACGGTTCGCAAGCATCAAATGATTCATAACAAAGTGATTCCGAAAATCCATCTTTATGGAGTTTCTTCATGCGCTTTACACCGATATGACCCAAACGGCAGTGCCACAAATAAGTTGCACTATCATTATTAA
Source organism: Triticum dicoccoides (assembly GCF_002162155.2). Taxonomy (NCBI): domain Eukaryota; kingdom Viridiplantae; phylum Streptophyta; class Magnoliopsida; order Poales; family Poaceae; genus Triticum; species Triticum dicoccoides. The sequence continues at coordinate 646,959,210 of NC_041383.1, read as the reverse complement.
CTTTGCATCTTTTGGCATCAATATTATGAATATGTGTATCACTATGATCGAGATCCAACAAACTATTTTCATTGGGTGTATGACCATCGAAGGTCTTATTCATGTAAACAGAATAACAATTATTCTTTAACTTCAAATGAATAACCGTATCGTAATAAACATGATCAAATCATATTCATGCTCAACGCAAACGCTAAATAACATTTATTTAGGTTTAACACTAATCTCGAAAATATAGGGAGTGTGTGATGATGATCATATCAATCTTGGAACTATTTCCAACACTCATCGTCACTTCCCCTCAACTAGTCTCTGTTTATTATGTAACTCATGTTTCGAGTTACTAATCTTAGCAACCGAACAAGTATCAAATACTCAAGGGCTACTATAAACACTAGTAAGGCACACATCAAACACCTATATATCAAATATACCCTTGTTCACTTTGCCATCCTTCTTATCCACCAAATATTCAGGGCATTTCCGCTTCAGGTGACCATTTCCTTTGCAGTGTAAGCACTCAGTTTCAGGCTTTGGTCCAGCTTTGAGCTTCTTCGCGAGAGTGACAACTTGCTTGTCATTCTACTTGAAGTTCCCTTTCTTTCCCTTTGCCCTTTTCTTGAAACTAGTGGTCTTGTCAATCATCAACACTTGATGCTCTTTCTTGATTTCTACCATCGTCGATTTCAATATCACGAAGAGCTCGGGAATCGTTTTCATCATCCCTTGCATACTATAGTTCATCACGAAGTTCCAGTAACTTGATGATGATGACTAGAGAACTCTGTCAATCACTATCTTATCTGGAAGATTATCTCCCACTTGATTCAAGCGATTGTAGTACCCAGACAATCTGAGCACATGCTCACTAGTCGAGCAATTCTCCTCCATCTTTTAGCTATAGAACTTGTTGGAGACTTCATATCTCTCAACTCGGGTATTTGCTTGAAATATTAACTTCAACTCTTGGAACATCTCATATGGCCCATGACGTTCAAAACATCTTTGAAGTCCCAATTCTAAGCCGTTAAGCATGGTGCACTAAACTATCAAGTAGTCATCATATTGAGCTAGCCAAACGTTCATAACGTCTGCATCTGCTCCTGCAATAGGTCCGTCACCTAGCGGTGCATCAATGACATAATTCTTCTGTGCAGCAATGAGGACAATCCTCAGATCACGGATCCAATCCGCATCATTGCTACTAACATATTTGAACATAGTTTTCTCTAGGAACATATCAAATTATCATATGAAAACAACAACGCGAGCTATTGATCTACAACATAATTTGCAAAATACTACCAGGACTAAGTTCATGATAAATTTAAGTTCAATTAATCATATTACTTAAGAACTCCCACTTAGATAGACATCCCTCTAATCATCTAAGTGATCACGTGATCCAAATCAACTAAACCATAACCTATCATCACACGAAATGGAGTTGTTTTCAATGGTGAACATCACTATGTTGATCATATCTACTATATGATTCACGCTCGACCTTTCGGTCTCAGTGTTCCGAGGCCATATCTGCATATGCTAGGCTCGTCAAGTTTAACCTGAGTATTCCGCGTGTGCAAAACTGGCTTGCACCCGTTGTAGATGAACGTAGAGCTTATAACACCTGATCATCACGTGGTGTCTGGGCACGATGAACTTTGGCAACAGTGCATACTCAGGGAGAACACTTTTATCTTGAAGTTTAGTGAGAGATCATCTTATAATGCTTCCGTCAATCAAAGCAAGATAAGATGCATAAAAGATAAACATCACATGCAATCAATATAAGTGATATGATATGACCATCATCATCTTGTGCTTGTGATCTCCATCTCCGAAGCACCGTCATGATCACCATCGTCACCGGCGCGACACCTTGATCTCCATCGTAGCATCATTGTCGTCTCGCCAACTATTGCTTCTATGACTATCGCTACCGCTTAGCGATAAAGTAAAGCAATTACAGGGCAATTTCATTGCATACAATAAAGCGACAACCATATGGCTCCTGTTAGTTGCCGATAACTTAGTTACGAAACATAATCATCTCATACAATAAAATATAGCATCATGCCTTGACCATATCACATCGCAACATGCCCTGCAAAAACAAGTTAGACGTCCTCTACTTTGTTGTTGCAAGTTTTACGTGGCTGCTATGGGCTTAGCAAGAACCGTTCTTACCTACGCATCAAAACCACAACGATAGTTCGTCAAGTTAGTGCTGTTTTAACCTTCTCAAGGACCGGGCGTAGCCACACTTGGTTCAACTAAAGTTGGAGAAACTGACACCCGCCAGCCACCTGTGTGCAAAGCACGTCGGTAGAACCAGTCTCGCGTAAGCGTATGCGTAATGTCGGTCCCGGCCGCTTCATCCAACAATACCGCCAAACCAAAGTATGACATGCTGGTAAGCAGTATGACTTGTATCGCCCACAACTCATTTGTGTTCTACTCGTGCATATAACATCTACGCATAAAACCAGACTCGGATGCCACTGTTGGGGAACGTAGTAATTTCAAAAAAACTCCTACGCACACGCAAGATCATGGTGATGCCTAGCAACGAGAGGGGGAGTGTATCTTCATACCCTTGAAGATCGCTAAGCGGAAGCATTTATCGACGCGGTTGATGTAGTCGTACGTCTTCACGATCTGACTGATCCAAGTACCGAACGCACGGCACCTCCGAGTTCTGCACACATTCAGCTCGATGACGTCCTTGCCTTCTCGATCCAGCAAGACGGGCGAAGTAGTAGATGAGTTTCGGTAGCACGACGGCGTGGTGACGGTGTTGGTGAAGAACAATCTCCGCAGGGCTTCGCCTAAGCGCTACAGAAACTATGACGGAGGATAAACTAGAGGGGACGGGTTGCTGGCACACGGCTTGGTGTTTCTTGCTGTCTTTGGTGCTAGCCCTGCCCCTCTATTTATATGTTGAGCCCTGGGGTCGAAACTTGGAGTAAAAGCCTCCTCAAAGTCGGTTTTACCTGAAAGGTAAGAGTCCTACACTGACTCCAGGTCTAGACGCCAGGGTTCCCGGCGTCTACCCCCTAGACGCCAGGGTTCTTGGCGTCTAGCCTTTGGTCTCCGCAAAACTCCCTTTTGCACTTTCTAAAAGCCTTGTGGGCTTTCCCCTTTGGCCCAAATAACGTGTTCTCGTACCCAAACATTTCGGGAAACATCCGGAGCCCCTTCCGGTGAATTCTGGAACCCTTCCGGATATCAAACACTATTATCCATATATTAAACTTTATGTCTGGACCATTCCGGAGTTCCTCGTCATGTCCATGATCTCATCCGGAACTCCGAACAACATTGGGTCACAAACATACATAACTCATATAATACTATATCATCAACGAAACATTAAGCGTGCGGACCGTACGGGTTAGAGAACTATGTAGACATGACCGAGACACGTCTCCGGTCAATAACCAATAGCGGGACTTGGATGCCCATATTGGCTCCCACATATTCTACGAAGATCTTTATCGGTCAAACCGCATAACAACATACGTTGTTCCCTTTGTCACCGGTATGTTACTTGCCCAAGATTCGATCGTCGGTATCTCAATACCTAGTTCAATCTCATTACCGGCAAGTCTCTTTACTCGTTCCATAATACATCATCCCGCAACTAACTCATTAGTTGCAATGCTTGCAAGGCTTTAAGTGATGTGCATTACTGAGTGGGCCCAGAGATACCTCTCCGACAATCGGAGTGACAAATCCTAATCTCGAAATACGCCAACCCAACAAGTACCTTCGAAGACACCTGTAGAGCACCTTTATAATTGATGTCTACTACACAACCTTCTTCTTGTAGACGTTGTTGGGCCTGCAAGTGCACATGTTTGTAGGACAGTAGCAAATTTCCCTCAAGTGGATGACCTAAGGTTTATCAATCCGTAGGAGGCGTAGGATGAAGATGGTCTCTCTCAAACAACCCTGCAACCAAATAACAAAAAGTCTCTTGTGTCCCCAACACACCCAATACAATGGTAAATTGTATAGGTGCGCTAGTTCGGCGAAGAGATGGTGATACAAGTGCAAAATAGATAGTAGATATAGGTTTTTGTAATATGAAAATATAAAAACAGCAAGGTAACTAAAGGTAAAAGTGAGCGTAAACGGTATTGCAATGGTAAGAAACAAGGCCTAGGGTTCATACTTTCACTAGTGCAAGTTCTCTCAACAATAGTAACATAGATAGATCATATAACAAGCCCTCAACATGCAACAAAGAGTCACTCCGAAGCCTCTAATAGCGGAGAACAAACGTAGAGATTATGGTAGGGTATGAAACCACCTCAAAGTTATTCTTTCGGATCAATCTATAAAAGAGTTCGTACTAGAATAACACCTTAAGACACAAATCAACCAAAACCCTAATGTCACCTAGATTCTCCATTGTCACCTCAAGTATCCGTGGGCATGATTATACGATATGCATCACACAATCTTAGATTCATACAACCAACACAAAGTACTTCAAAGAGTGCCCCAAAGTTTCTACCGGAGAGTCAAGAACGTGTGCCAACCCGTATGCATAGGTTCCCAATGTCACAAAACCCGCAAGTTGATCACCAAAACATACATCAAGTGGCACATGATATCCCATTGTCACCACAAATAATCACGGCAAAACATACATCAAGTGTTCTCATAAAAGACTCAATCCGATAAGATAACTTCAAAGGGGAAACTCAATTCATCACAAGAGAGTAGAGGGGGAGAAATATCATAAGATCCAACTACAATAGCAAAGCTCGGGATACATCAAGATCGTGCCATAGAGGGAACACGAGAGAGAGAGAGAGATCAAACACATAGCTACTGGTACATACCCTCAGCCCCGAGGGTGAACTACTCCCTCCTCGTCATGGATAGCGCCGGGATGATGAAGATGGCCACCGGTGATGGGTTCCCCCTCCGGCAGGGCGCCGGAACGGGCTCCCGAGAGGTTTTTGGTGGCTACAGAGGCTTGCGGCGGTGGAACTCCCGATCTATCTTCTGTTCTGGAAGTTTTTGGGTATATTGGTATATATAGGAGGAATAAATACGTCAGGGGAGCCACGAGGGCCCCACGAGGGTGGAGGGCGCGCCCAGGGGGGTGGATACGCCCACCTCGTGCCTTCCTCGTTTCTTTCTTGACGTGGACTCCAAGTCTCCCGGGTTTCTTTCCTTCCAAAAATAACTTCTTCAGTTGATTCCGTTCCGTTTGACTCCGTCTGATATCCCTTTTCTTCGAAACACTGAAATAGGCATAAAACAACAAATCTGGGCTGGGCCTCCAGTTAATAGGTTAGTCCCAAAAATAATATTAAAGTGGATAATAAAGCCCAATATTGCCTAAAATAGTAGATAAAGTAGCGTGGAGCAATCAAAAATTATAGATACGTTGGAGACATATCAAGCATCCCCAAGCTTAATTCCTGCTCGTCCTCGAGCAGGTAAATGATAAAAAAGAATTTTTGATGTGGAGTGATACTTTGGAACAATTTCAATGTAAATCTTCTTAATTGTGATATGAATATTCAGATCCGAAAGATTCAAGACAAAAGTTCATATTGACACAAAAATAATAATACTTCAAGCATACTAATCAAAGCAATCATGTCTTCTCAAAATAACATGGCAAAAGAAAGTTCATCCCTACAAAATCATATAGTTAGGCTATGCTTCATTTTCGTCACACAAAGATGTTCCCAACTTCTATACCCCCGATGACAAGCCAAGCAATTGTTTCATACTTAAATAATCTCAAACTTTTTCAACCTTCACGCAATACATGAGCGTGAGCCATGGATATAGCACTATGGGTGGAATAGAATATGATGATGGGGATTGTGTGGAGAAGACAAAAAAGGAGAAAGTCTCACATTGACGAGGCTAATCAACGGGCTATGGAGATGCCCATCAATTGATGTCAACATGAGGAGTAGGTATTGCCATGCAACGGATGCACTAGAGCTATGAATGCTCAACAAAAGAAAAGTAGTGGGTGTGCATCCAACTCGCTTGCTCACGAAGACCTAGGGCATTTGAGGAAGCCCATCGTAGGAATATACAAGCCAAGTTCTATAATGAAAAATTCCCACTAGTATAAAAAGACAACTTATGAGACTCACTACATGAAGAACAAGGTGCTACTTTGAAGCACAATATATGAGACTCACTACATGAAGAACAAGGTGCTACTTTGAAGCACAAGTGTGGAAAAAGAGATAGTAGCATTGCCCTTTTTTATTTTCTTTTTTTTATTTTCTTCTTTTTTTGGGCTTTTTTTAGAGGGGCAATGCTCTAATAATCATGATCATCACACTTCTATTGATTACAACATAAGGATTACAACTCGAAACTTAGAACAAGATATGACTCTATATGAATGCCTCCGGCGGTGTACCGGGATGGTGCAATGAATCAAGAGTGACATGTATGAAAAATAATGCATGGTGGCTTTGCCACAAATACGATGTCAACTACATGATCATTCAATGGCAATATGACAAAAGTAATGTATGTCATGATGATGATGAACGGAACGGTGGAAAGTTGCATGGCAATATATCTCGGAATGGCTATGGAAATGCCATGATAGGTAGGTATGGTGGCTGTTTTAAGGAAGATATAAGGAGGTTTATGTGTGATAGAGTGTATCGTATCACGGGGTTTGGATGCACCGACGAAGTTTGCGCCAACTCTCAAGGTGAGAAAGGGCAATGCACGGTACCGAAGCGGCTAGCAAAGGTGGAAAGGTGAGAGTGCGTATAATCCATGGACTCAACATTAGTCAAAAGAACTCATATACTTATTGCAAAAATTTAGAAGTCATCAAAAATCAAGTACTACGCGCATGCTCCTAGGGGGATAGATTGGTAGGAAAAGACCATCGCTCGTCCCCGACCGCCACTCATAAGGATGCACAAGCCAGGTACACTTCATGTTTCAAATTTGTTACACAACTTTAACCATACATGCATGCTACGGGACTTGCTAAGTTCAACACAAGCATTCTTCAAATTCATAATCACCCAACTAGCATGACTTTAATATCAGTACCTCCATATCTCAAAACAATTATCAAGTATCAAACTTTTCTTAGTATTCAACACACTCATAAGAAAGTTTCACATATCTTGAATACCAAGTATATCAATATTAAGAAAATTACCATGCTATTAACGACTCTCAAAATAATCTAAGTGAAGTATGAGAGTTCATCTATTTCTTCAAAATAAAACTACCACCATTGTGCTCTAAAAGATATAAGTGAAGCACTAGAGCAAATGAGAAACTACTCCGAAAGATATAAGTGAAGATCAATGAGTAGCTAAATAATTATGCAACTATGCGAAGACTCTCTCTCATTTAATAATTTCAGATCTTGATACTTTATTCAAACAGCAAGCAAAGTTAAAGAAAACTACATTACAAGGATAGCACAACTCATGTGAAGAAGCAAAAACTTAGGCTCAACCGATACTAACCGATAGTTGTTGAAGAAGAAACGTGGGATGCCTACCGGGGCATCCCCAAGCTTAGATGCTTGAGACTTCTTGAAATATTATCTTGGGGTGTGTCGGTGTCAAAACCGGCGGATCTCGGGTAGGGGGTCCCGAACTGTGCGTCTAGGCGGATGGTAACAGGAGACAAGGGACACGATGTTTTACCCAGGTTCGGGCCCTCTTGATGGAGGTAAAACCCTACGTCATGCTTGATTAATATTGATGATGTGTATTACAAGAGTGGATCTACCACGAGATCAAGGAGGCTAAACCCTAGAAGCTAGCCTATGGTATGATTGTTGTAATGGAGGTTATGTCCTACGGACTAAAGCCCTCCGGTTTATATAGACACCGGAGAGGGCTAGGGTTACACAGAGTCGGTTACAATGGTAGGAGATCTACATATCCGTATTGCCAAGCTTGCCTTCCACGCCAAGGAAAGTCCCATCCGGACACGGGACAGAGTCTTCAATCTTGTATCTTCGTAGTCTTGGAGTCCGGCGGACGATGATAGTCCGGCTGTCCGGACACCCCCTAGTCCAGGACTCCCTCAGTAGCTCCTGAACCTGGATTCAATGACGATGAGTCCGGCGCGCATAATGTTCGGCATTGCAAGGCGGGTTCCTCCTTTGAATAATCCAGAGAAGATTGTGAACACCAGGATAGTGTCCGGCTCTGCAAAATAAATTCCACATTCCACCGTAGAGAGAATAATATATACACAAGTTCAATCTGCTGACATTTTTTGTGGCATGACATCACACCACTACCAAGCCTTCACTTGAATCGTTTTTTATTATACCACCTCAGCGCATTTAGCGAAGCGGTTTCCTTGGCATGTCTTGTCGAAGCAGAGATCGTGTTCCCCTTATTCCGGGATTCTCATCAATACGGGCGTGGGTAACCCAACCACGCCCGTCGCCACGCCTCTCTATCAAAGGCAAATCCCGAACGGTCACGGGGACGGCTCTTGGTATTCTCCTTATTTATAACAGGACCAAGGCTCGTTCTTTTCTCCAATCTTCCACCGAATCTTCTCCTTGCTCCAATTTCCAACACCCAGAGCCCCAGATTCGAGTGCTTCGGACCTTCAACAATGTCCGGCTCCGACCTTCAGGGCCGGTGGGTGCCCTCCTCCGTCACGGAGGAGGACGTGCTAAAGCTGCGTGAGGCCAAGTACCTGTCTTACGAGGTTTCGCACAGGCTGCCTGCCGAAGGGCAGGCCATCCCCACCCCCGAGCCCGGCGAGTATGTCGTCTTTGTATCCCATCTCCGTCGGGGTTTAGGCTTCCCGACGGATCCTTTTGTGAGAGGGCTCATGTTCTACTATGGGTTGGAATTCCATGATTTGGCTCCGGAGTCCATCCTCCATATCTCCGCATTCATCGTTGTCTGCGAAGCCTTCCTCCGCGTCACCCCCCACTTCGGCCTGTGGCTGAAGACCTTCAATGTGGGGCCGAAGATGGTCGGGGGGCGTCAAGCTGAATGCGGCGGGGCGGCCGTAATCAGGAGGGCCGATGCCCCGTGGCCTGAGGGCTCCTTCCAAGAGGAGCTCGGCTTGTGGCAGCAGGAGTGGTTTTATATCACCGCTCCGAGGGGCAGCAGGCAGCAGCCGCCGCCTCCGTTCCGCTCGGGACCTCCACGACGGTTGATGTCGTGGGTCAACCGAGGGCTCAATTGGGGGCCGTCAAAAGACGTCCCCTATTGCAGGGCCGGATTCGAGACCTCCAAGCGGGGGAGATTGATCTGGTCGCGGTGCTGCAGGTTATGCTAATCATGCGCCTCCTGCCCTGCAAACGCCGTCCTCTCCGGCTATGGGAGTTCAATCCGGAGGGACCACGGATTCTCCAACACTTCATGGGTACGACACCCGTGGAGATGTACAAGTTGTTCTTCGGACCACAAGTGGCGTGTCCGGAATTGACCGAGGATGCCGGCCTAAGCTGCAATCGCCCGGATACCCAAGTAAGTAGCTCCGTGTTTGGACGTACCATTTGTTTGCTTTTCATAATTCGCTTTTTAACCCGTTATCCTCCAACAGGAGTGGATTGCGCAAGCAAAGCTGATAAGGTGTCCGGCCCCCCTCCCAGAGACCGCACCAGAGCCCGTGCTGGTCAGAATGTTGGAGGTTGCGCCTTCAGAAGAAGGCGAGGGGGAGAACAGAGGAGGTACAGCCCCGCCAAAGGGGGCGCTTGAAGAAGGGGGGATCGAGAATCCCTCCCTCCAGGGGGAGAAGAGGACCGCCTCTGAAGACCCGGAGGCCAAAGCCCCTAAGCGGGGTAAGAAAACTTCGCCGGAGGGTCCTGCGTTCGGGGAGGCCCCGGCCGCATAGTCTTCTCTAAAGAATCAGCCCTCTAGCGATCCGTGAGTAGGAAAAGGGGAATTCATTAATGAAAAACATCCCTATTTGTGCTTCTGAGGATAACCGAAATTTTTACCTTGTAGTTCGGATCTGCAACCTTCTCAGATGAGCTCGTCTTCGGGGGATCTTCGTCCGGAGATGATGGAGAGCGAGACGCCTCCGTCTGCTGCGCCGTCGGATAGGGCGGACGAGCCTGAAGTGTCGTCACGGAGGGTATCCCCGAGCCTGGCAGAGCCGAAGAGTTCGGCGCCGACTAGTGTTCGGCCGGGGGAGCTGAAGGATCTGCTTGAGAGGGCATCCATCTCAGAAGATCACCGTGCGTTGATGAGCATGGTGATCGGAAGGATTTCGTCCGCCGAAAGCGGATTGCACAATGCCGTCAGGAGTTTACTGGCGGGGTTTGAGGTACGTAAAAATGACGCGCCTTTTTGATAGTTTTGCACATGAAAGTGCGCCCTGTGTAGATAGTAGCCCCTGAGTCTCGGTAGGTTGTCGAAAGCGACAGCGTCCGAGGATCAAAATCGCAGGTACTGAGTGTCGCCTTTCCTATGTAGGTGGCGGATAGTCCGGGGGCTAGCCGGACTGATAGAGTTGCTAAATTAATGCGGCAACTCGATGTGGCGGATGCAGACATCGCGCTAGTCAACAGGCGACTTGATGAGTCGCAAGGTAAATTAATTCTCTGCAGTCACCTATTAAGGGAGCTAAAGCTCACCTCTTACAATATTTATGCTTGACGTAGATGGTGTTGCTGCTATGGAGAGCCTTCGGGCAGAACTTGCTCAAGCCAAGGAGCAGGCCAGAAGAAGCAACGCGGCGGCCTCGAGGGCGGCCGAGGAGTTAGAAGCCGAAAGGGCTGCACATTGCCGAAGCAGGGAAGAGGTGGCCGAATTGGCCGTTAAATTGAAGGATGCTACCGACTGCAATGAGGCTCTTGAAAAGGAGCGCCTATCGGAGCGAGAAGGCCTGGTGAAGGCCACCGCCGAAGCCAAGGATGCCCGTTCTGCAATGCGGGCTATGAAGGAGGAGCTGTGTCAGGCCGGAGACATTGTGGCTGGCAAGCCTTTTTTGCTACGCCGCAGGTTTACGGATCCCAAGTATGTCCAGCTTGGCCAGTTGTGGGGTCCGAAGGATCCATATATGGACTTAGCGGCGAGTGCGGCAGATGCCATTGTGCACTTCCGCAGCCAGAAGGATCACAAGACCGAAGAGCTATTTTGGTCTCAATTCCATAGTCCGAATCATTCACTTCCGCTGACCGATCGGTTGGCCGAATGGGCAGAGCTGAACAGGCTGTCCGGACTTGCCATGACGGATCTCGTGGCTCATGTCTGGCCAGAGAGGCCCAAGGTGACGAGCTATTTTGGCTTATTGCGGCAATTCCTTGGGGCGGTGCCGCATATCAAGGAGATGAAGCGGTCGGCCTGCATAGAGGGTGCGCGGATGGCACTTGGCCGTGTGAAGACACATTGGACAGAGATGGATGCCGCTGCTGTAGCAACCCAGGGTTCGGAGGAAAGCCGGTTACCCGCCGAGCACTATTTTGGGGAAGTTATGCGTGGTGCTCGTGTAATAAAGTCGCAGTGCTCGAAAAATGTAACGTTTAAATGAACGTTTTTATTTTGTAAAACAATGGTTATGATGTAATCGCTTTTTATACTTGTGTGTTCCAAGTATTGAAATATCTCCTATGCGGCCGTTTATGTATACATAAGTATAACCTGAAAGATGGCAGTCTTCGACTTCAGCCCCCACGCACAAGGTGCGGGGGTGTTTGCAAAAATAGCGCATTTTCACACTTAATCCGACGTCTCGGTCCTGTTAAGGAGGTGGTAGCGTAGCAAACGAGGCAACCGGACTATAACGCTTTATCACTTTCACTTAGCCATTGGAGTTCGAGGGTCGGGCTACGATATAGCCCCTGGGGGCACCGCGCTCTCCGAATTCGGGGCGTGTATGTGCCTGACCGGGAAACGGTCCTTCGTCAAAGCGGAGGAATTCTAAACATTCCGGTGGTCGATCGAGTGGTTGACCAGTCTCTCGCTGTATCATGACAGTCAGTTTTCGGCTTTCTCTACTGAGGTGCTCGCCCAGCCGAACTAGTGCACAATCGCAGTAGTTCTCCTGGTGCCGCGTTAGCCGATGATGCGGAACATAAGGCAGCAAAACACAGGAGCCGGGCAAACCCAACATTTGACCAAAGACATGATTCGGAGCTGATGCATATAAGGCCTAACTCGAGACGCCGAACACTCCCTAAGGTGTTCGGTCTTTATAATAGTGGGCAGAATAATGCCCTAAGCCCCTAGTGTCCAGGTACGGGCAGGGTCCTCTGACGCGGCCGATGCCAAAATGTCAGGCTCCACTCTGGTTGTAATGAGAAACCAGGGGACTATAGCAACAAGAGACAGTAAAAAAGGTTTACGCAGGGTCTTAATCTGAAAAGAATCCTTGCCACGGGTCCCTACTGCACGTCTGCGCCTGTGTCTCCGTTGTGCCGTTATCCTGGACGGGTGTGCATGTCGTTCATCTATAAAAAGAGAGGAACTTAGTTTGAAAGGAAATCGTGCGAAAAAGGTATGAAAAATATTAATAAGTAGAGTGGAGTCTATATTAGCTCGTTGTTGCTTATACGCTCAGCCCCTTGTGAAGGGGCGTGCGGCTAGGGAGCCCCTAGCTCGTTTGTGCCGGACTCGTCTAGCCGTGTCCGAGGTCTTTGCATGACCCTCGCAATGAAATGATGCCACGTGGACTGGGCATTTTAAGTGTAAGAGACGCGTAATGTGGTATGGCGTTGAAGCGGACAAAAGCTTCACGTCTCAATAGTGCTTGATAGCCACTTTTGAATGGGGCGACATGAAAGATTAGTTTTTCGCGTCGGAAGTTGTTCGGTGACCCGAACACAACTTCTATTAATAAGGAGCCCGTGCACTTGGCGTAAGGGCCTGGCGTTACTCCTTTAAAGGAGGTGCGGCTATGTCGAATTTTAGTAAGGTCTATCCCCAACTTGCGGATTGTGTTTGGATATAGCAGGTTTAGATCGCTGCCTCCGTCCATCAGGACTTGTGTAAAATGTAGTCCGTCGATTATAGGATCCAATATCAGGGCAGTCCATCCCGCATTTCGAATACTTCTGGAGTAAACCAGGCAGTTGAAAGTGATTGGTTTTGACATCCAATCTCGAGGTTCCGCTGGGGTGGACCGTGCGAGACCCGTCTTAGCGGGTGCCGCATTGTTTTTCCGTATTATCACATGAAGTGAGTTTACTGCTTTGACTTCTTGTGGGAAAGTCTTTTGTTTTCCGGTGCTCTGCTTGTGAGGTTTATCCTCATCCTCGCTTGATGCGTCTAGCCCCTTGTGTTTGGCATTTAGTCGGCCGGACTGTTTGAAAACCCAACAATCTCGGTGGGTGTGGTTTGCAGGCTTTCCGGGGGTACTGTGGATTTGACATATCCGACCCAAAAGTTTGCTTAAGTTGGATAGCTCATCACTGTTATCCTTAAGAGGTAGTGTTTTGTTGTTCGGCCACGAGCTTTTGAATCCGGCGTTGACCATCGTATTCTTTGGGCTTTTTTCTTTATTCCGGCGCTGATCCTTTCCGCGCCGTGATTTTCCGTTTCCACCTCTAATCTCGGATGTACTTGGGTCGCTGGTGCTGCATCTTGCTAGCCAGCTGTCTTCTCCCACGCAAAAGCGGGTCATGAGGCTTGTTAGCGCAGACATTGTCCTCGGTTTCTCTTGGCCGAGGTGTCTGGCAAGCCATTCGTCTCGGACGTTGTGTTTAAAAGCTGCTAAGGCTTCGGCGTCCGGACAGTCGACTATTTGGTTCTTTTTAGTAAGGAACCCGTTCCAGAATTTGCACGCTGACTCTCCGGGCTGTTGAGGTATATGACTTAGATCATCTACATCCGGAGGGCGGACATAAGTCCCTTGAAAATTTGCTCTAAACGCGTCTTCAAGCTCTTCCCAACTTCCAACAGTGTTTTCTGGGAGGCTTTTGAGCCAGTGCCGAGCTGGCCCTTTGAGCTTGAGGGGTAGATATTTTATGGCGTGGAGATCATCTCCTCTAGCCATATGTATGTGTAGTATGTAATCTTCTATCCAGACTCCAGGGTCTGTTGTCCCGTCATAAGCTTCTATGTTTATGGGTTTAAACCCTGCTGGGAATTCATGATCCAGCACCTCATTGGTGAAACATAGTGGGTGTGCGGCGCCCCTGTATTTAGGTGTTGCCGTTGTCTTCGAACACTTGACGTGTTGTGCTGCTTGCTGGGGCCCTCTTTTTTGGCCCATAAATGGACCTGGCTGGGCCATCTATTTTCCCAGGGTTATGAGTCGGCTTATGTGCGGTGCCGCTTGTAGATTTTGGCCTAGCATCTGGTCGTATATTCGGCCAGGCGGCCTCTTTGTTTTTTGACTTTGAGGGCTCTATGGCTTCCTCGTCAAATTCTGGCAGTAGTTTGCGCTTCGGATAGCTCTTTGATTGATGGCCATTGCCGTATTTGTCTGCGGTTTTGAGCACTTTGCTCCACCTCTTTCTGAGTATGTCTTCCGCCGTTTTGAGCTTCCATTTTTCCTTCTTCAGGCTTCTTGCGGTGGCGACGAGTCTTCCGTGAAGGTTTTTGTGTTCCGGTAGTATGTCCGGTGTGAGGTCGTCCGAACTGTTGGTTTCGCCGGGATTGGATTGATTGTCTGGTTCGTCCTATTCGGACGGCTGCTTGGTTTCATGTTCGTCGTCCACTGGTTTGCCCTGCTCTAATGCTGGGTCATTAGGAGTGATGTCTTTGTCGAGGCGGGGCTTAGGGCGGCGCTTGCGTCGCCGCTTTGGTTGTTTATCGGCGGGATTATCCTTAGCCGCACCCCGTTGTTCCTCGTCGTCGCTTCCTTTTGGGGTATCCACCATATATACGTCATGTGTCGAGGTGGTCTTCCAGTGCCCTATAGGCGCTGGTTCCTGTTCGTCTCCGGCATCGTCGTCCATACCGTCGATGTCTTCGGAGTCGTAGTCTAGCATGTCGGTTAGATCGTCGACAGTGGCTACAAAGTGGGTGGTGGGTGGGCTCTGAATTTCTTCGTCGTCCGTATCCCAACCATCCTGGCCATAGTTCGGCCAGGTCTCTCCGGATAGCGAGAGATGCTTTAGCAAATTTAGGATGTCGCCAAAAGGCGAGTGCTGAAAGATGTCCGCCGCGGTGAACTCCATGATCGGCGCCCAATCGGATTCGATTGGCAGAGGCGCCGGAGGTTCGGAGTCCGGCAGGGAGTCCGGCACCTCGGAGTCACGAGCTTTATGGGGGACAAGGTCAGAGTTCGGCTCCATCGCCGTGGAAGTTGCAGCCCCCGAGGCGGTGTCCAGCCACCGGTCCTCGATCTGGGCGATCGGCTCCGGACTGAAGGCCGGAGCGGATTCGTGTGCGGCCACCAAGGCACTGTCCGGCGGCAGAGCTAAATCATGCCCATCGTGACAGCGTGGCACGCTCGGCTGTGGCTCGAGTCCGTCGAAGATCAAGTCCCCGCGGATGTCGGCCGTGAAGTTTAGGCTTCCGAACCTGTCCTGATGGCCAGGAGCGTAGCTTTCAATCTGCTCCAGATGGCCAAGTGAGTTGGCCCGCAGTGCGAAGCCGCCGAATACGAAGATCTGTCCGGGGAGAAAAGTCTCACCCTGGATGGCGTTGTTGGTTGAAGAAGCCATCGAGCCTATCGGTGATGACACAGAGGAACTCTCAATGAAAGCACCAATGTCGGTGTCAAAACCGGAGGATCTCGGGTAGGGGGTCCCGAACTGTGCGTCTAGGCGGATGGTAACAGGAGACAAGGAACACGATGTTTTACCCAGGTTCGGGCCCTCTTGATAGAGGTAAAACCCTACGTCCTGCTTGATTAATATTGATGATGTGTATTACAAGAGTGGATCTACCACGAGATCAAGGAGGCTAAACCCTAGAAGCTAGCCTATGGTATGATTGTTGTAATGGAGGTTATGTCCTACGGACTAAAGCCCTCCGGTTTATATAGACACCAGAGAGGGCTAGGGTTACACAGAGTCGGTTACAATGGTAGGATATCTACATATCCGTATTGCCAAGCTTGCCTTCCACGCCAAGGAAAGTCCCATCCGGACACGGGACGGAGTCTTCAATCTTGTATCTTCGTAGTCTTGGAGTCCGGGGGACGATGATAGTCCGGCTGTCCGGACACCCCCTAGTCCAGGACTCCCTCAGGGTGCCTTGGGCATCCCCAAGCTTGAGCTTTTGTGTCTCCTTAATTCCTCTCATATCATGGTTTCTCTTTTTATCAAAAGCTTCATTCACAACAAACTCAATAAGAACTCGTGAGATAGGTTAGTATAAACCAATGCAAAACCTTATCATTTTCTACTGTAACAAATCACTTAAATAATTATTCAACATTGCATACTAAATGCCTCTGCATATTTAATACTCCTATCCTCAAATAGAATCATTAAACGAGCAAACATATGCCAACAATGCAAACATAACAGCAATCTGTCGAAACAGTACAGTCTGTAAAGAATGCAAGAGTATCCATACTTTCTTAACTCCAAAAATTATGAACTAAAATATCCACTGTGCTAAATTTATCAGAGCTCAAAATGCAAAAAGATTCAACATTATACCACTCCCTGACTTTTATAGGGAATTTTTGCAACAGCGGTAAACTTTCTGTTTTTCAAACAACAACATGTATACTAGCAAATAAGCATGGCAAAGACTATCTTTTGTGAAACTAAGGGCCTGTTCGGTAGCTCGCTGGCTCCCAGCTTCCGCAAATATGTGAGCGGAGCTAGCCCGAACGGCCCAGCTCCAAGAAGCTGGCTTCCTGGAGCGGAGCGGCACGCACGTACAAAAAATCGGAGCGACGGTTTCGGCGATCTCAGAAATCGGGAATCTGGAGTTGGCTTTATTTACGAGCAGCTGCCACCGTGAAGTGAATCGAGGGGGTCACGTACCGGTTCGCTACTTCTATCTCCCCTGTTCTCGTGTGTTCGCCTGGGCCTAAGGCCACCTTGCCTATTGAGCCGGCTGGGCTCCAGCCCACCTAGCCAAGTTGGCCTGCTAACACGTCCGAGAAGCTAGAGCGAGGGGCCGAACGAATTTCTGAGCGCTAGCGCTCGCGCCGGAAGCTGGCGATCCAAAAACGAAGCTGGATTTGTGGATTTATTGGAGTTGGAGAGCTGCCGAACAGGCCCTAAAGATGCAAAACATTATTCTAACTAACAGCAAGCAAAAACTAACAAAATGAAATGACGCTCCAAGCAAAACACATATCATGTGGTGAATAAAAATATAGCTCCAAGTAAAGTTACCGATGAACAAAGACGAAAGAGGGGATGCCTTCCGAGGCATCCCCAAGCTTAGGCTCTTGGTTGTCCTTGAATGTTACCTTGGGGTGCCTTGGGCATCCCCAAGCTTAGTCTCTTGCCACTCCTTATTCCATAGTCCACCTAATCTTTACCCAAAACTTGAAAACTCCACAACACAAAACTCAACAGAAAACTCGTAAGCTCTGTTAGTGAAAGAAAGCAAAACCACCACATAAGGTACAGTAATGAACTCATTCTAAATTCATATTGGTGTAATATCTACTGTAATCCAACTTACCTATGGTTCATACCCTCCAATACTACTAATAGATTCATCAAAACAAGCAAACAACACATAGAAAACAGAATCTGTCAAAAACAAAACAGTCTGTAGTAATCTGTATCAAACGTATACTTCTGGAACTCCAAAAATCCTACCAAATTAGGAAGACCTGAGAAATTTTTGTGCTAATACATAGCATAGAGAATCACATTAGAAGCACGTTATTGTGAATTAACAAAACTAATTTACTGGGTGGAAAAGTTTCTGATTTTCAGCAGGATCAACACAACTATCACCGTAAGCCATCCTAAAGGTCTTACTTGGCACTTTATTGAAACAAAAGCTATAAAACATGATTACTACAGTAGCATAATCATGTGAACACACAAAAACAGTAAGGATAAGTATTGGGTTGTCTCCCAACAAGCGCTTTTATTTAATGCCTTTCTAGCTAGGCATGATGATGACAATGATGCTCACATAAAAGATAAGAATTGAAACATAACGGGAGCATCATGAAGCATATGACTAGCACTTTTAAGTCTAACCCACTTCCTATGCATAGGGATTTTGTGAGCAAACAACTTATGGGAACGATGATCAACTAGCATAGGAAGGTAAAACAAGCATAGCTTCAAAACTTGAAGCACATAGAGAGGAAACTTGATATTATTGCAATTCCTACAAGCATATGTTCCTCCCTCATAATAATTTTCAGTAGCATCATGAATGAATTCAACAATATAACCAGCACCTAAAGCATTCTTTTCATGATCTACTAGCATAGAAAATTTACTACTCTCCTCATAAGCAAAATTCTTCTCATGAATAGTAGTGGGAGCAAACTCAACAAAATAACTATCATATGATTTAAAATTAGGATCAAGATGACAAGTTTCATGGTTATCATTATTCCTTAAAGCATATGTGTCATCACAATAATCATCATAGATAGGAGGCATGCTTTCATCATAGTAAATTTGCTCATCCAAGCTTGGGGGACAAAAAATATCATCTTCATCAAACATAGCTTCCCCAAGCTTGTGGCTTTGCATATCATTAGCATCATGGATATTCAAGGAATTCATACTAACAACATTGCAATCATGCTCATCATTCACATATTTTATGCCAAGAATTCTATGTAATTCTTCTCCTAGTACTTGAGCACAATTTTCCTTCCCATCGTTTTCACCAAAGACATTAAAAAGATGAAGCATATGAGGCAATCTAAATTCCAATTTTTTGTAGTTTTCTTTTATAAACTAAACTAGTGATAAAACAAGAAACAAAAAGTTTCGATTGCAAGATCTAAAGATATACCTTCAAGCGCTAACCTCCCCGGCAACGGCGCCAGAAAAGAGCTTGATGTCTACTACACAACCTTCTTCTTGTAGACGTTGTTGGGCTTGCAAGTGCACAGGTTTGTAGGACAGTAGCAAATTTCCCTCAAGTGGATGACCTAAGGTTTATCAATCCGTAGGAGGCGTAGGATGAAGATGGTCTCTCTCAAACAACCCTGCAACCAAATAACAAAAAGTCTCTTGTGTCCCCAACACACCCAATACAATGGTAAATTGTATAGGTGCACTAGTTCGGCGAAGAGATGGTGATACAAGTGCAAAATAGATAGTAGATATAGGTTTTTGTAATCTGAAAATATAAAAACAGCAAGGTAACTAAAGGTAAAAGTGAGCGTAAATGGTATTGCAATGGTAAGAAACAAGGCCTAGGGTTCATACTTTCACTAGTGCAAGTTCTCTCAACAATAATAACATAGATAGATCATATAACAAGCCCTCAACATGCAACAAAGAGTCACTCCGAAGCCACTAATAGAGGAGAACAAACGTAGAGATTATGGTAGGGTACGAAACCACCTCAAAGTTATTCTTTCAGATCAATCTATAAAAGAGTTCGTACTAGAATAACACCTTAAGACACAAATCAACCAAAACCCTAATGTCACCTAGATACTCCATTGTCACCTCAAGTATCCGTGGGCATAATTATACGATATGCATCACACAATCTCAGATTCATCCAGCCAACACAAAGTACTTCAAAGAGTGCCCCAAAGTTTCTACCGGAGAGTCAAGAACGTGTGCCAACCCCTATGCATAGGTTCCCAATGTCACGAAACCCGCAAGTTGATCACCAAAACATACATCAAGTGGCACATGATATCCCATTGTCACCACATATAATCACGATAAAACATACATCAAGTGTTCTCATAAAAGACTCAATCCGATAAGATAACTTCAAAGGGGAAATTCAATTCATCACAAGAGAGTAGAGGGGGAGAAATATCATAAGATCCAACTACAATAGCAAAGCTCGGGATACATCAAGATCATGCCATAGAGGGAACACGAGAGAGAGAGAGAGATCAAACACATAGCTACTGGTACATACCCTCAGCCCCGAGGGTGAACTACTCCCTCCTCGTCATGGATAGCGTCGGGATGATGAAGATGGCCACCGGTGATGGGTTCCCCCTCCGGCAGGGCGCTGGAACGGGCTCCCGAGAGGTTTTTGGTGGCTACAGAGGCTAGCGGCGGTGGAACTCCCGATCCATCTTCTGTTCTGGAAGTTTTTGGGTATATTGGTATATATAGGAGGAAGAAATATGTCAGGGGAGCCATGAGGGCCCCACGAGGGTGGAGGGCGCGCCCAGGGGGGTGGGTGCGCCCCCCTACCTCATGCCTTCCTCTTTTCTTTCTTGACATGGACTCCAAGTCTCCCGGGTTGCTTTCCTTCCAAAAATAACTTCTTCAGTTGATTCTGTTCCGTTTTGACTCCGTCTGATATCCCTTTTCTTCGAAACACTGAAATAGGCATGAAACAGCAAATCTGGGCTGGGCCTCCGGTTAATAGGTTAGTCCCAAAAATAATATAAAAGTGGATAATAAAGCCCAATATTGCCTAAAACAGTAGATAAAGTAGCATGGAGCAATCAAAAATTATAGATACGTTGGAGACGTATCAATAACCCAGTTATGTTGTGACGTTTGGTAGCACACAAAGTGTTCCTCTGGTAACACTACTGGAATCAGCTATTTTGCCATCTGCCAGCTCTTTGCCGTCAGCTAGCGGACGACATAGAAGCTCTTTGCCATCAACTACCTGAAAGCAGACGGCAAAGAGATGGCTGATGGCAAAGAAATCCTTTGCCATCAGCCTGTTCTTTGCCGTCCGCTAGTGGACGGCAAAGAGGGAGGGGGGCCCCACTGAGGAGCTGGTAAAAAAATACTTAACGGCCCTTAGCGGACGGCAAAGGTGGCGGACGGCAAAGATTAAACGTATCTAGCTAACGGCCGGCGCGCCCCACCCCCCTCTCTCTATTTCCCTCCCACACACACGCGCCGCCGCCCCCACCACTCGCCGCCGCCCAGTCGCACCACCGCCCCGCCGCCCCACCGGCCCCCCGCCCCGTCGCCCCAC
>NC_041383.1:646931842-646936370 GCF_002162155.2 Triticum dicoccoides | reverse complement strand
ACCCCGACACGGCACCCCGACACCGACACGACACCCCGACCCCCGACACCTCCCGAAAAGGTGTTCTTTGGCCTTCCAGAGGCCGACGGGGTCATATATTTGTGAATTATTAGTTAGGTCATATATTTTTCGATTTTGTTATGACAAACATCATATATAGTTGTGTTGATCGGGTAGTTTTAAATGTGCAGTTGTTTATGTTGTACTTGATGATGATACACTTCAGTGATATACATATTATTATTCATGTCAGTACTTTTTTTCATGTTGTACTAATTTCGTTTATTCTTTGTCATGGCAGGTGTTGACAAATGGTGGGCGCTGGTCGGGAGCGCGCCGAGGCCCCTTCTTCGTCGGCGGGTAGTGTGAGGTCTTCCATTCCACACGCATCTCTCCGCCGAGCGTTGCTGGACAGTATGGCGACACCGCCGGGCCCTTCTTCGTCGACCGCGGTGCCCAGCAGGGGACGAGGTAAGAAGAAGGGCCGAGGTGGAGCATGTGGTCGCGGGAGAGGAGGTAGGGTGGCTCTTACGGCGCCTTCCTCGCCGCCGCCCCCAGCTATTTCACCCGAGCACGTGACTGCTAGGGTGGACTCGTCTGAGGAGGAGGCTACCCGGACTCCGGTCCACGAGCCTCCGGTCCATGGTTCTTCGGCCCACGAGCCTCGGGTCGACGGGCCTTCGGCCCACGAGAGTTGGGCCCACGAGACCCCGGAGGAGCACACGTATGGATGGGGTACTTGGTCGGGTCAGCCTGAGGAGCCGAGTGGCCATGCTGATGATGGCGGGGAGCCGAGTGGCCATGCTGATGATGGCGAGGAGCCGACTGGTCTTGAGGAGGAGGGGGAGGAGGGAGGCAACGTCTACCAGCGTGGTGCTACACGGCTCCCGTCCGTGCCGGCGACCCGCGAGCAGAGGTGGTTGATTTTCCCTGATGGGGAGAGGTATGTTCATTTAATCTTTTTGTACCTTCTGCATTCACGTTTCTTCAAATAACTAATGCGTTGGCCTTGTCATGCTGCAGGGGTTGGGACCACCATGAAAGTGTCCGCCGGCCCAACTCCGTCCTTGGAGTTCTGATTCGGCAAAACTTTCCGGGGTTTGTCACGTTGCCTGGTGAGGGTCGGCTTCCAGAGGTTGGATTGAGTTGGGAGCACTACTTGGCTGCCCCGGCCCCGCCGGGTGAGATTATCGACGGTGTCTTGTGCAAGACGAGGGCAGACATGGTGATCAGAAAGTTCTGGGTAATTTCTCCTTTACACAATTAAAAATCTTCAACTAGCTAGTTATTAATTGTACTAATCAATATTGTCTCATTTGATTGCAGACATTCTACAGGTGTGAGGAGGGATACAAGGAGGAGGCGGCAGATGTTATCCACAAGGAGTGCAAGCGCCTACTTGAGAACTTACGGCATGAGGCTCGGGTGCAGTCTGTTCGAGACTACTACGCCGACCATGGTATCAAGAAGTCCAAGCAGGAGTGCCGCGATAAGTTCTTGAGTAAGGAGCAGTACATGAAGGTAATTCTTAAGGCCTTGTACTTAATTCCTTTATTTAGTAATTCATAGCCGTAGCGCTGAAGTTTCTATTTGCTAACTTAGGCCCCTTAGAGATGGTGTGCGGATCAGATGGATTGTTGGGAGGTGTTGGTCGATGGGTGGTTCTCGAAAGAATGGCTGGCCACCCACAACGAGGCCAAGGACAAACGTGCCCAAATGGAAGGTGTGCCACACCACCAAGGCAGCTCCAACTTATTTCAGTACGGGCAGAACTGGGTATGTGGTTTGCTTCATGATTCATGCAATTCATTCATCATGCTAGCTTTAGCCCTTTAATTACTAATTTACTTTGTTTCTCTCTTTCAGGCATGCTACAATAAGGCGGATAAGGTGCCAGAGGTGTACGACCTGTATGCCATGGCCCACACTGGCTCTTACAAGAAAGTCAAGGCATTCTCTGTGTCTGACCTCGATGATCCAAAGAACTTCACCAACATCTCCGCCCACGAAAAGCTCGTGCAATATAAAGATCAGGGGAAGGCGAGGAAAGGGGAGGACTTTAACCCGAGCCAGGGTCCCATTGATACAGAGTTGCTGATGATATCTGGTGGCGGGAGGTCCCATGGCTCCATAGCCATGGGAGATGGACTTATCCGTTGTCCTAGCACTCTCCCGGAGATCAAGGCGCACCAGTCGAGCTCCGCTCCTGGGATAAGGCCTCATGAACGGCCAGTCCAACTCGCCATCAAGGTTAGTTATACGTACTCAGCTATCTTTCTCCATTACATTGTGTGCGCTTCCATCAATGATTACAAATGGTCATGTGAGTGGTGTTGCAGGCTGCTATACAGAGTGAGAGAGATAGAACGAAGAAACTTCTGGCGGAGGCGGCGGAGAGGCAGCGGGAGTTGGAGGAGAGGACGACAAAGATGTTGGAGGAGGAGAGGGCATGGAATGACATGCAGGCAAGGGCCATGTATGAGCTCCTTGTGGTAAGTTTCTTCTGCAGATTACTTGCTAGTCTTAACATTTGAGTCTCATTACTAACTAGTATGACTCTGTTGTGAAAACCAAATGTGCAGTCTGTGTGTGAGAAGTCCGGTCAGACCGCTCCGCCGATGCCAGTGATTGCTCCTGGGAGCATGGTGAGTTTAATTTGAATGGACATTACTTGCTAGTCTTAAAATTTGAGTGTCATAATGCTAACGAGACATTGGAAATGATCTTTGGTGCAGCTTAACTCCAGAAACGCATCGCACGATCCTTCTCCAGCTACCGGCACGAGCCAGCCCGCTCCTACACCTCCCTGATCGCGGTAAGTTTCTCTAGACTTAGACTTAGCTTTATTTCCTCCAATATGCTTACCATAATGACCTAGAGTTAGCTTCCTTTCATTCAAAATGACTTAATAAGCTTACTTATGTCAAAAATTGCATAACTAACTTAGTTAGCTCATAAACGATCCATTTTACCTAAGTTAGCTCTAATATGACTCATTTTACCTTAGTTAGCTTACAAGTGATCCAATTTATCCAAGTTAGCTCTAAAATGTCCCATTTTAGTAGATTAGCTCGTAAATGATCCATTTTACCTACGTTAGCTTTAAAATGACCCATTTCACCTAGGTTAGCTCCAAAAGGACCCATTTCACCTAGGTTAGCTCCAAAATGACCCATTTCACCTAGATTAGCTCCTAAACGATCAATTTCACCTAAGTTAGCTAAAAACGATCCATTTCACCTAAACTAGCTCTTAAATGATCCATTTCACCTAAGTTAGGTCATAAACGACCCATTTCAACTAAGTTAGCTCATAAAAGCTCATAAATGATCCATTTCACCTAAGTTAGCTCAAAAACGATCCATTTCACCTTACTTAGCTCAAAAACGATGCCCTTCACCTTAGTTAGCTCATAAATGACCCATTTCAACTAAGTTAGCTCATAAATGATCCATTTCACCAAAGTTAGCTCATGAACAACCCATTTCAACTTAGTTAGCTCATATATGATCCATTTCACCTAAGTTAGCTCATAAATGACATATACTTCTTGTTCTAGTCTTCTTCTTGTTCTATTCACCTATTTCTAACTTTCTTATTTACCATTTTGCAGATTTCACTCACTTCATGGAAGCTAGCTTGCTATGATGGAGTGCTTGATTTTTCTTTGCCAAAACTTTGCATTGTATCTAGCTTGCTATGATAGAACTTGCTATGTTGATGAAACTTTGCTATGTAATATGTATATGGAACAATGTGTATGGATGGAACTTGATGGAACTTGCTATGTTGATGAAACTTTGCTATGTAATATGTATATGGAATTATGTGCTGGATATGTGATATGTTTGCTGTTAAATATATCTATATATGTCATATATATTTGCTGTGAAAATTGTTGGATTAAAAAAAAGAAAAAAAGAGACAATATGCAGGCTCTTTGCCGTCTGCCATCGACGGCAAAGGGCCCACTACTAGGAAAAGGCCTACTAATGGCGCACCAGTTTTGCCTACTAATGGCGCATCACTGGTGCGCCATTACTAGCACGCCATTAGTATCTGGTATACTAATGGCGCACCACTGGTGCGCCATTAGTATAGGCCACAGTGCGCCATTAGTATAGGCCACTGGTGCGCCATTAGTATAGGCCACGGTGCGCCATTAGTATTTTTGAATTTTGAAGGCGGGAAAATAGTAGTGGCGCACCGTCTAACCCCCATCGTGCGTCCATTGCTATTTTTGAATTTTGAATTTGGATCTGGATCGTGATTTTTTTGCCCATTTTTGCTAGTTTTTTTTGCTCGTTTTTTGGCACGATATTATTTCAAATATTGTTCCTATTTTTGGATCTTGTACGTTCTTTTGCCGGAGAGGAGTTCGCCGGAGAGGAGGAGGAGGAGGTCACCAGAGAGGCGCTCGCCTACATCGCCGGAGAGGAGGAGGAGGTCGTCGGAGAGGAGTTCACCGAAGCATTGGAGAGGAGGAAGGAGAAACCATCAGGGAATGGGAGGAGAGGAGGGAGGAGGA
>NC_041383.1:646930742-646931542 GCF_002162155.2 Triticum dicoccoides | reverse complement strand
GAGGAGGAGGAGGTCGTCGGAGAGGAGGAGGAGGTCGCCGGAGAGGAGAAGGAGAGGAGAGGAGGAGATGGAGTGGAGGAGAGGTGGAGTGGAGGAGAGGAGAGTAGGAGATGGAGTGGAGGAGAGGTGGAGTGGAGGAGGTGCGCCCAACCATATATACGACATAGTAATGGCGCACCGTGGGCAGGTGCGCCATTACTAATTTTTTTTATTTTTTTTGACTTATTTTGAATTTTGAAGGCGGGAAGATACTAATGGCGCACCATGGGCCGGTGCGCCATTAGTAACTTTTTTTATTTTTTGACTTATTTTGAATTTTGAAGGCGGGAAGATACTAATGGCGCACCATGGGCAGGTGCGCCATTAGTAACCTTTTTTTTATTTTTTTGACTTATTTTGAATTTTGAAGGCGGGAAGATACTAATGGCGCACCATGGGCAGGTGCGCCATTAGTGAGTTTGAATTTTTTTGAATTTTTTTGCCTCTCCAGATCTTAAAAGCCCCGTATCTTTTTTTCTGTTAGGTTTTTGAGGATTTTGAAAATGTTTAACGGGGTTCCTCGTGTTAAATTCAGATGTAACTTTTCAAGTAGATGATTTTTCATATAAAAAACTTTTTCATCCGAGTTAGTATGCAAAAGTTATGCCCATTTTTACAAATTCTCGAGAGATTTTGCAAATGAAGTCGAAATTCATATTTGCAAATTTTCCCAACAACTAGACAACATATCACATGGGAAACTTATTTTCTTTTAATTTTTTGACATTTTCATCATTTTCTTTTATTTTTTTTAACTGAAA